>NW_005054326.1:2823504-2842440 GCF_000277835.1 Geospiza fortis | reverse complement strand
CACCTTCCCCACAACGATCAGACCATATGCTGCAAGGCTTCACTCATTCGTTCATCCATTCTTTCATCCCTGAAATCCTGGAAGTCTCTTTCCATCCTATTCTTATTTCCTAAGGAAATTTTTTAAAACTGGTAGAAGCACAGTGTAAAATCCTACCATTTAGCTATCAAGAAATTATACTGCTGCTGTAGAAAACATTAATAAGCAGCCCTCAACAATATCACTGTCCTTGTTTGCAACAGGTCTTTCCAGCAAGCACAGGAAGAGAATGAAAATTCTGTCCTTCTCATTTTTATCCAAAAGCAATGGAATTAACTCATAGGATTTTTTACTTATTTTCTTTTCTCTTGAAGTTGTCAGGAAAATAAATAAATAAATAAATAATCTCCCGAGGAATGAGGACAGTTCATGGAAGCCTAAGCTCAAACACTTAAAGTAAGGGTATAAACCCCCAAACTTGTTTCTGCTTTGAATTTGTGTTCAGGATTGCTGGAAGAAACCCTGTATTTCAGCATACAAGGCAGGCCAATTTAAGCCAAAGCTCCTGTCCTACATCCCCATATGCAACCCAAATACACTAATATTGACCTCTCCTTTACATCACTGCTGCTTTTACAGCTAGGTGGAAAGCCAGCTCAGGGAAATGAGATTGAGAGAAACCAGTGCTGTTTTAGAGAGAGTAGGGTTAAGTTTTCAGTTGGCTCAGCTCCCTGTCTGGCTGCATGAGAGGCAGGGATAACACAAGGGAGTGGGGAAAACAAGACTGCCTTCAAGCAGCTTTAAGCTCCAAGTGAACTTGGCGAGCCAGCTGGAAGGTCAGGAGATGAAACCTGCTGTGCTCATGCCACTCCCCAAAGACCACTGCAGTGCTTGAGGTGTGTACAATGCACATGTTTAAAACTAAAAAGCTTTGTGAAGAGGTACAAGTCAATGCTGAACAAGCAGGCAAGGCTACAGAGCCCAGTACAGACTCTTGCAAAAGATACAGGCTGAGGTCTGGGGGAAATGCACAGCCCAAGCTCAGAGCAACAACTTTATTAGCTGAGAATGATTCTGCCCCACTACTCTGGTTTGAGACTCCCTGACACTGCTTTGCAGTGCCTAAAAGTCAGTCCCTAACACCCAAATCTACTCCTTCCCAAGGCAGTTTGGGTGTTCACAGCAATGGTATTACAGCTGAGGGTGTATGTACCTTCCCCTACCACAAGCAGCCCTCCCCTAAAGTGCATAAAACCAAGAGGTTGTAACTGCATTGCACGCCAAAGCTGCAAATTTCATTTTCCCAGCTCCCCAAAAGCCTCAGGCATAGTTTTCAAAAAGAGAACTGCCAAAGGGGATCATAACTGGAGAACTGACTAGTGCTGCATTGCACTCTAGGAGGAATGAAAAATACTGATCACACTAATAGTCCTTAACAGGAATATTAGGAGCCCAGGCATCAGCAGAGGACAGGTAAGCTTGCCAGCATGGACTCGAAAATATAAGGTATGAGACTCCCTCCAAAACGTTTGGTAATCATTTATTCTGACAACTCCCTCTATTCCTAACCCCTAAGCAAGCATCCAACTCCTTTTTGAACCTTGTTAAATTCTTGGCCCCAGCAGCATCCTGTGGTTGACTGTTCCAGCATCTAATTGCAATTCCTAACTTCTGGAGCCGCCTGCCACGGTCTGTCTCACTTAAACACTGAGCCCACTCCACCCACGTGCAAGCAAAGAATGTTCCTGATAATCCTTGTGAACACAT
This sequence comes from Geospiza fortis, assembly GCF_000277835.1. Lineage (NCBI taxonomy): Eukaryota > Metazoa > Chordata > Aves > Passeriformes > Thraupidae > Geospiza > Geospiza fortis. The sequence continues at coordinate 2,840,694 of NW_005054326.1, read as the reverse complement.
CTGCTTCAGAGCAGAGCACTGCCTCCATGCAGGTCTGCACCAGGCCTCCTGAAGGTATTAAACTGCCCGGAGCTGTGGGAATGCCAGAAGGAAAAAGCCTATGGCAGACTAATCCCTGCAGCAATATTTGGAAGAAGCACTTAATCACTCTGCTAGGCAAAAATAAATAATGCAAAGGCAGAAAGCAGGACAGCTGAGTAGGAACAGCAAAATATTCCAGCAGCTCATAGCAAGGAGGTGCTCTGGTTTCATCAGAGCATACCTGAATTACAGACTGTTCTTGTAACACATCAGTCCCTCAAAAACACAGACCAAATGTGTCAGGCACATATACAGACTCATGTGGTATCATCAAAAACACAGACCAAACGTGTCAGGCACATATACAGACTCACGTGGTATCATCAAAAACACAGACCAAACGTGTCAGGCACATATACAGACTCGTGTTGTATCATCTCCTGCACATCAGGAAATCCAACTGTACTGGCCAGTTTCCAGAGTGAAATCACATAGTCTGCTATCAGCACTATGAATTTGTATTTCCAGAAAATCCTGATGTCATAGCCTGAGAGCAATTATCAATGAGGAATTATTGATTTTCATGTCAAGTTGTGCAAGCAGTTAACAGGGAGAGAAATAGAACACAACAGCCAAGAATGAATGGCTATTCAGTGTCTTTAAAAACAAAAAAGAATTTAAGACTGTCTTTGATATCCAGAACAATTGCAGTCATGGCCAAAAAAAAATCTAATTTCATTCCACCAGGGACTTACTGTTGGGTCCAAATTTCTTACTGAAGTTTGCTGATAAAAATAAACAGTTCAGCTGAAATGGACAATATACACGTGGCTGACAATATAAATGGCAGAAGTATGATCTACTAGACCTATTTTACTCAGCAAATGCTGCAATCAGATGTGGGAGCCATGACTTCATCTAAAGGTATGGATGCACCCTGGAGTTCTTAGCAGGAACAGCATATGTGTGCCACGGGATGCCTGAACACACCTGCCAGACTAATGCCAAACAGGGAGCTCAGTTCTCTGTGAAACTTGATTCCCACCAAGGGAAAAACAAGGAAAGCTCTTTTATCACACCTGGAGACCACAGTTTCATGGCAGTGTCAGTGTGTTTCAGCACATCACCCAAACAAGAGCTGGCACCAGCACGAAGTAAAGGGAAGGGCCTGGGTCATCAAACAGCAACACTCAGTACCAGAGGAGCAAAGCCTTGGCATGAAGCTCCATCAGATCCCTCCTAAAGGTTCATCACTGTCACAAAGGGGTGGTGGCCCTGCATCCACCTCCTCTCTTGTACCAGCCCTGGCATTTGTCTGATAGAGCAACAGACCAAAGCAGATTATTAGCAGTGGAAAATTAACCTGGCACAACAAGAGTTCTCTGCCAGGTTAGCAGCACAAATCAGTTTCACACAGGGTCAGACCAATGTCAGACTCCGTGAGGATGGAGGGACATGCCAAGGAGGAATGTGGGTGGGTGTATTCTCCTCCTTGGACAGGAGGGAGCTATTACATCAGCTCAAGCTACACTGCATACCCTGAGGAGCCAGACTGCCTCACTTGGCCTTGGAGGAGCCATCAGCCTCTCTTATCAGCCTCTCCATGCAGTGTTCCAGTTATGTACAGCACCATTTTAATGCTCTCCCATCCATCAGCACAGGCAAATGAACCCCAGGAACCCCAAGAACAACCTGCACAGAAGCAGTGAGCAACAGTCCCCAAGGTACCCATCCTACAGGCAAGAGCCCAAGCCAAGCACTTTCCACACACAGGCCAGAGGAATTTTGCTTTCTGTAAGTTTGCAGAGCAAATACCCTTTAAACCTGCAGTTCTTCAGTGACAGCCTCACTTTAACACAGGGCTATATGACTGCCAGGCAACAAATGTTATTTTGATAGGAATCAAATGTTCATTGAAGAAGGAAAAAAAGGTAGGATGCTTCCTTATTTTACTTTTCCACATCTTTCATGAGGGCTGGTTTACCAGATGTGCCCAAAAAGCAAAACGAATGCATTAGTCTGATCTGTCTATTAAGAAATGATGAATCTAGAACATTTCTGAACTATATTCCAGGCATCCTCTCTGTGCAGGGATGAATTCAGCCATGCACTGGGATAGCTGCTCACTCAGATAACAGAGAGATTGTATTAACTTTGCAGAAATAGCTTCCTTTCAAAGACATCAGAAAACAAGTATGCAATGACTGTTTACTTGCATCTGAAGCAGGGGACAGTGAAAATTCAACTTTGTGACTGTGTTTTTAACATTCACTGAAAAGGGACAGATAGTCACTGAATAAAAGACTACAGTGGTTTAGGAGGTTCTTAAAAGTAAAGTGTTCTTTTTGGTTTAATTTAACTGTTCCCAGAAGCAGAGACAGCAAAGCACATCACAGGAGTCACCTTTATGAGTTTCACTGCAAGATGCCAACATCCCAAAACAAAAAAAAAAAAAAAAAATTAAACAGAGATATGTCAAAGGTTTGTAAGTTATTCTACCTGAGGAACAAAGTTCTCAATACAGAACAGCTTCCTAACACAAACCTATGGTTATTATCCCAAAGCAGGGGGACAGGAGTTAAGTACAACCCACTTCACATAGCTTTTAAAAAATCCATTAGCTACAGCATCTCCTTTAGACAGAATCGTTAACTGTGGAACAAGAACGTGCCTGAGGGCAAGCATATTTAATATCATGCCAAACTCCTCAATGACACCTCAGAAGAGCAGAGCTCTTTGGGGCTACGAAGTTTCATTGTCTTCTACACTGTAAGAACCAAAAAAAAAAAAAAAACCCAAAAACCAACAATTTAAATAAAAAAATCAATCTAACTATTTTTTTTCCCTTTCCAGGTTTGGGCAGTATGCCCTCCTGGACAGAAGAGATCCCCTCAGTATATTTACAGGGTCACTTCACAAGAGAATGAGAAGGTAAGGCAGTGAACTAATCTGTACATTTTACCACTGGTTAACCCCCAACTACATTCAGGCAACAAATGCCTCTAAAATCTTAAGAGTCTTTGCACATCTCCATTTCCTGACCTGTTTTACAAGAACAATACCTACACCATCACCTGTGAGAGAGAAGCTCAGATGAGAGTCTCCTCCAGCTGCAGCAACCTTGGCTCTGAGTGTCCCTGGAACTACAGGGAACCCCAAAGGGAGCAGCTGCTCCTTCACCCATACACATCCTAATGCAGTTGTATTTTAAGGATAAGGCTTTTCAGGTAGGCAAGTCCTAAAATGTCACTGTGAAGAAAAAAATACAAGGAAGAAGAACAACATACAAACACAGGAGTCTTTCAGCTCTCTGATCCTTAAGGATTGAAAGAATGTTCATTCCTTTCATAAGAAAATATTGATAAACAAGAGTTGAAGTTCAGTATAAACATGAGATAAGACACTATTTTAAGGTCACTTATTACATTTCCTGTGGAAGAAATACAAAATTTTCTTTCTTAGCACTGTTTCATGGCCAACATTTTGGCTGGAACAAGCCTAGTGTGTTAAATTAATACAAATAGTTACAAGGTACAGTAAACTCCAAACTTTGATAACTGAGACTCAAGGGAAAAAAAAGGCATTTGCACATAACTTTGTGCAAGTGAGCACATCCTGGCTTAATTTCAAGAGAAAATATCCCACAGCTGAAAATCCAAAGTGGTATAGCAATAGCTCTTAACCAAAGTTTAATGAAACAGTACTTGAGAGCTCACCAGCAGAACTCACTCCTCCCTGAACTTACAGTTCTGGATGGACAACAGGGTTTGTGCAGTGAGTTTGTGATTGTGAACACCTGACTTTACTACTGCACAGAAGGAGTAGAAATAAACAGACAAGACAGCCAACATCAGCTTGTTACAACCTAGAACTTTGGCACTGATGCTTTTCCCAGTGCTCAAAAAGGGGATCCAGACCCTTTTCACTGCATCTCACCCTGTGTTACTTCTGCTTTTCTGGCTGTGCCTGCTCCACCTCAACATGGCAGGAGGCACACAGCTCTGTGCCTGAGGAGGGGGACAGCAACCTGTGTGCCCTCAGCCCATGTGCTCCTCAGCTTATCTTGATTTCACTGTACCTTATTTTGATTTGCAAGAAAAATAAGCCTAACAATCTGGATAATAAAGAGGCAGTTTAGCACAGCAGAGAACTTGATCAGTCTTCTGAAAAACTTCAGCAGGGTTAAAAACTAGAAGGAGTACTAGAAGCAGTACAGATTTTGTTTTCTTACCAAGCCCCTTCAGTTAAGAAGATAAGGGAGCGGGAAAATCAAAACCATCAAAATAGTTGGCATCAAAACGGTTTCTAAACAAAAAGTTTATGAACAGTCTCAGCATGTTTTATCCTTTCCAACCTCAGTTCCTTCTGGATGGCAACTTTCCAAAGTAAAGACCAATTCTGCTGGTTCTAGGGAAAAGAGTCCCAAGCCATTAGGTTTAGCTTGTTCTGCTCAGCCTTGCTGCTGGAAAAATCACCAAACCAAACTGAGGATTAAAGAGCAGAATACAAAATATTTGTACAGAAGCCCCAAAGGTGCAAGTCCACCAGCCCAGCTGTCTCTGCTCCTGCCACAGCATCACCACCCAGAGCTTCATAACCACCCTGCCCCATTTTCCTGAGGAGTATGTTGGTCAGCAGAGCAGCAGTGAATCCAAAAGGGACACTCTGTGGGAAGCCAGAGTGCCTCAATAAATCCTGCCCATGTTATCTTCTCCTGCACCAAGTCCAGAAGCTAATTTTAGATATGTGCTTGCCTTACTCCTAAAGTACCTAAGTGGGACAGCTGGCAGAGCTGATCTCAGCTGGTGCCCACATGACCTGAGTCCACAGCCTCTGGGATTTCTCCCCACACCAGCCCAAGTGCTGCCAGATCCCATGGTGAGCCAAATCAAGCTCTTGCCTGCCAGAAGCGTTCTTCCTTTTTTATTTCCCAGGGAATTCCCTGGTTACATTGATCACCCTATCTTCCTTTCATCTTAAAATTTTGTTTACAAGGAGTAGAGATGAGTCACTCAGGACCACCGGTTAAATATTAATTGATCGGAGGGTGGAGAACAAACATCCTCAGTTTCTCACCTTTTCCCAAAACTCTACCAAATCTGTTAATATTTAACAATTTCTACCTTTTCTTTTGTCCTGAATGCACTACCCTTATCTTTCCCTGTTGCACATTGACCATGATGGCAGATCAGCACAGCCCATTTTTAGCCAACTCACTCAAGCATTTCACTGTATCTTTATGGAGAGACTACCCTTTTTCACATCAATCCTACTCCTGCAGTACAGTACTGCAGTATCTAACTCACACTCCTGTGTTTCACAGCACAGAAAACTGCTTTATTTTTACTTACATCTTAAATAATTGATGCAATCAAAACTTTAACCTTTTTAGATGCTTCCTTCTGCAAGTTGAGGTGGTACAAAGGTTGACATAACACCACCATTTTCTCTGCACAGGCAAGAGCTATGACATGAAAAATAATTCTGCTCCAGCCACATTTGTTCCGTTGCCTGGCATTAAAATCTGGGCCAAGCCTTTACATTCCTCATCTAAATACACATGCAAACATTGACCACAAAAGTAATTGGATTCAGATAGTAATAAAAGGCATTTGGCATTTAAAATAAAGAAGTGAAAGTCTAAAACACCACTGTAGCTTAATCATCAGTTGTCATAATAGAGATCATTAGACAAAAGAAATAATTTATGCTCCAAGTGATTAATCTACAAATTCTTTCTGTCTTCTCTACCACAGAACATAATAAATCAGATTAATAACTGAGGGAATGTACAACAGTGGAGAATTGCAAACTATTGCAAAAAAAAAAGGCAATTCAGCCACCACCCAAACTGACTCCAAATTTCAGTTCATACTAAAACTGGTGACAAGTTCCCTGAAGGGGAGACAACCAAAACGAAGTGTAAGTATTCTATCCTGATTTGTCCTGTTTCTGCAAATGTATAAATGCAAACATGTACCTCCATTTCAGTCACCTGCATCTTGCTACTTTCATATCACAGAAAAAGTAAGATTTGCTCTCATGAGAGGCAAACAGCATGCAGTACTTAAGAAGTTTTATTTCCAGTATCTCTTCCACTTCCTATTAAAGATGAAGGTTCTGTTTAATCAGATGAAGTCAAGACTTCAGGGTTAAAAGGAAAATCAAGCTTCCCCTTCAGGTTCAGGCTTTGTTTAGCTGACAGAAACCTTCCAAGACTCCTATTACAAAGAATGAGAATGGATAAAATTCTGACCAACCTTTTTCCCATTCTCCTTCTGAGCCAGCTGAGGCCAACCCTGAGCCACTCCGTGCAGAGAGATCAGCCAGCACCGGGAATGTCAGCAGTGCCTTTCCAGCAGTTTTGTGTTTGATATCAAAAGGAACACTTTAATTTTATCCAAAACTTGTGAAGCATTACCAGGATTTGTTCTTCCCAGAGTTTGTCAACACCATCTTAGTCTAAGAACTAAAAGCAAAGGGCTACTCACTGAAACACTACCAGATGAAAATTATGGGTTTTGAAGTCTCTTGATGACTATGATTTATAATTCCCTGGTCCATAAGATCACACTTTCCAAGGAGCTCTTTGGAAGCATTCCATTTACAGCACCACAACTGCAAGTGGTACCTGCAGTCCAGCAGATCCCAGGTCAGCTTCCAATGACACACAACAGTCAGAGAGAAGGTGGAGGATGCACAGCAGAAAACCCACCACAATAAGGACACAGCAGAGTAAAAACACAGTAGGAAGAGACAATCACTTGTCTGGCCAGCTAATATCTGAAAAAGAAAGGGATTCTTTAGAATAAGGGTTTTCCTTGGCACTATGCTTCTTGTTTGAATTTGAAACGTGGCTTCCCATCCATGGTAGCTGGCACAGGAGTTTAGAAAAAGTTTGCAGAAAGAGTGAATTTTAAACGAGGAAACTCAGACTCCAGTACTTTTACACCAAAGTCCATGTGCTGATGAGGCATGCCTTGCCATGGATTTCACTTTGGACAGCTAAGATCAGGGAAGGGAGAACATGCCCAAGTAATTTTGCATGGTGTCTCACCAAGAACAACTTTAGGCAAGCAGTAACATTGCCTATATCAGCATGTTAAATTTTTTTAAATGGTTATAGCCAATAGGTTATAATCTTAAATTCCTGGTGTGCACCAACAACATTCCCAAGCACCAAAAGGTTTGGGCAGCATATAGTGAAGGACAGCACTCTCCAGCTAATGTCCAGATGTTGTGGTACAGACTCCCATTAATGCACTGATGAGAAGAGAATCACATAAATCCCTTGCCAACTCAAAGGGCTTTTATTGGCATGATAGACTGGACACAAGATACCTTCATGACATTTCCAAGGCAGGAGAGATTAAGGTTCAAGACATTCTTCTTCCACACTCCCTCTCCTAAAAATAACTTAGGAATTAGCAAAGCGCTGGATTTAGCTGAACAGACATATGTGATCAATACAAAGATCCTCCCAAACAACTGTCTTCATTTATGTGAGATTACCTGTACTCATACACAAGGAAGGTGGGGTAAAAGCCTGAATTTTAGGCTCTCACTTAACAGACACATTATTTCTTCCCCTTTCCCCTTCTCTTTTCGTGTCTCTCCCCTCACACAGCTCATCCCATGATCTGCACTCCTGCACCAACACTGGTTTGTACGACTGGTGCTGAACTGGCAAGACGACCTCCTTGAATTGAACATTTCTGAGCTGGGGAGAAGGGAAGAGTGCTGCAATCATTTTCTAGACAGAGTTCCTGAGTTCCATTCCCTGTGCTGAATAAACATTTTTTCTCAGCACAATGGGCCACCAGGGAAGCACTTACTGTGCACCACTCTTGGCATGAGACCACCTTGGTCTTCAACACACCTATGATCGAAACAGTGTTGTCAAGAAAAAATGACAGAACTCCCTATTACAGATGGTGTACTGAGGTGAAGATCAAGAGCCATGGACAGCCTCTGAACCTCAAATTCTTTCACCTGAATAACTGCTCATCTATACACACATCTTCTTACCACACACACTTAGAAGCCTGCTAGTAACAACAACCGAAAATAAGTGGCACCCGAAATTTCTATTTTTCAAGACCATAAAGCTTTCTGAAAGGTTTTCAGCTGAAGATCACTGCACCATCTCCTCCTCACAGACCTAGAACTGTTTCAGCCTGTAGCTGCCTCTCAGCAAAAAGCACTGTGTGGCTCAGCTCACAGGTCCAATGGGTACCAAACCCAGCAAGGTCACCAAGACCTTGGTCACTTGGTGCCAGTGCAAACAGAACACAAGTGTTCATGGAAAGAGCTTGAAGAGAAAGCAGTTTCCAGTGTGCTGTTTCAGCAAGGCTTCCACCCCTTTTCAACCACTTCTGCTACTTCTTTTGTATTCCACTGACACCCTGTGGCACTTACCTAGACTGCAGGCTTTCCAATCTCAATATCCATTTTCTTAACTACAGAGGTAAAAAACAGCAAGTCAGAAAACAGAGAAAGGACACTGCAATCCTGAGTTGAAGGACTGCTGGTGCACCTCCTTATTCCCAAGGCATGAAATGCATAGACTTCTCCTGCACAGCAGTTACCCACTAACAGCCTGTGCTGCTGTCCCAGTGTCCCACTTGCTGTTACACCTTTCCCTTGGGTACAAATACATCACTGCCATGCTGATGTAGCACGGTGAAAACAATCTCACTTCAATGCCTGAGCTTCTCAGGTCTTTTACTGCAACACTGAATGACACTTCATACTGCAATACTGCTGTCTAAGTTACACAAGTGACTTCCAGGGGACATTCTAACTAACAACTGCAGCACGGGATCCCAAAGTCTCAGTTTTCACTGTGTTAGTACAGACTCATTTACCTTTTCAAGAGTGTCATTTCTATATACATCAGCATATTAAAAAAAAAGAAACAAAAAACCATACAAGTGTATTCAAACAGCAGCCTGGTATTTTTACTGTTTGCCCTTAACCTCATTAAAAAACCTCTCATAAGTAGCAAGTGCATTTAATTTTGCCCTTCAACTGTTTACCACATGAAGAAACATACTCATAGTGGATCTTTAATACAACAGGCAGGCAGGAAACATTGCATATTTTGCATTTAATGAATACATCAAGGGGCAGCCTGGGCATATTGTGTCATCTCCAAAATTACTGCCACAATTACACACATAATTATAATACCATAAATATTTTGAAACATGAGAGAAGTAGATATGTGCAACACAGGTAAAAGCACCCATGTAAACAGTCACACATGCACACACAGGAAAACCTCAAACAAAAAACTCCACAAGCATCCAAGATACCAGCTCACACACAGAAGGTGCTCACATCGCTGCAGTGCCATCTTCCGAACTTCTCAAGTGGCTTAAGATTGCTGAAAGATAAGAATTTCCACCATGAAAAAGAAAAACATCTCCCACACTAATAAGCATTACAGTATTCCAAGGATGACCACAGTGTGTCAGCAGCTCCCACCAAAGGCTGCCTGGAGCCCCTCAGCTCAGCCTGCAGGCATGCTTGGCAGAGTGGTGCCTATGCACAGCAACAACAGGCAGCAACTCCACTCCCTACTAACATTACTACTCATCACTTTGTTACTAATGCAAACTGAAAATCAGGATGTCCAGGAGATCATCTCAGGGTTCAATATGCAATCTGCAATTACACATCTTCTGGTTTATGCATGCAAGGGGTGTCAACAAGCCAAGCATACCATGGCCAGCCCCACATGGAAAAGAGAGGGAATATTCAGTATGTCAGACCTCACTGTTGAAGCCAAATGAACCACAAAATTCCTATTTTCCCTTTTGTTAAGATGCCCTAAGAAAGGAATAGAGGCAGATCAAATTTGATTCTAAACTTCAAGGTTTTATAACAATGAGCTTGCTGACCTGTGCTTTATTGGTCAGCTGTTGATCTCATCTCACACAATCATCCAGAGAGAACATGGTTAAAGCTGAGCTCCCACCACACTGCTTTGATAACAAGGCTAAGGGCTGGAGCAGACCTGCTTTTTCATTTGTACCTTAAAACCCTTTTCATTTTTATACTATTTTAGTAAGTCAAACACTAATTAGAAAAGGGGTTTATTATTTACACATATGACTTTCTGTAATCTGCTCTTTATTCTGCTGGTAGTGTTTGGGCAGGAAATAAATACAAGAGGGGAGGTTTTGAATGATGTGATGTTACAGAAAATGCAGTTAACTGCAGACAGGCAGTACATACAGAAGCATCCTCTTATCTTTTACCTCTACCATAGTCACTTGACTGAATCAGCACCCATGGAGGAAAAAAAAATCAATAATTAGGGTGCAATAATTTACATCCTCTTGGGTAAGCATAATAATAAACTAACTGGCCCAAAACCGAATAACCTTCTGGACTTGGATAAACTTATTAATTCTGATAAAGCCTAAGATCAAATGGAAACATTCAATTTTCAAAAGTGATGCAATGCAACACTGCTGCTGGTCCAGCAGTAAGACAGAAACATTCCAAAACCAGCCACCAGTCAAGAGAAAGAATATTAACAGGGGTAGGGGGGGTGACACAGCATCACATGAAGCAACCTACACATGTACAGCTGGTATATACAGTAAAAACAGGTCTGTACAGTACAGATGTACAGGGCATAAGTGTATCTCCTAGACATGTTTCTGACATGAACATTTCATTGCATGCAATTTTCCTTGATAGAAAACATCAAGTTCAACAGATGGACATCCATCAGAGAAAGATGTCAACAGACACATTAAAAGGAAGTGAGAAATCTAACTGGCCCCTCAGTCACAGACTCAATCAAGTCTTAGCTTATGAACAAGTTATTGTAATAATGCTTATGAACAGCATTACTGCTGAATAAAAGTACACAAATGTGAAGGAGAGAGAGAGAAAAAAGAAAAAATTCTATCCAGATTTTGATGCCTAAAATCCTTGAGGACAAAAAAGAGTTCTCCATGAACTTTCCCATTATACATACTTATCCTTGTCTGGAAAGATTCCCCATCTACACTCCAGCAGAACACACTATCTACTCTGCCTGTAATCAACCAGATGCATCTGATTTCCAGTCTCCTCCCAACACAGAGATTACACATTCTGTTAGCATTTATGATTACTTGGATATTTTGGATGTTATAAGCAGTTATTTGCCTTTCACCTTAGCCTGTTAATAGTGATTTCAAGGCACACTGGTCAGCATGCAGATAAAGCCTCATTAAAGGCTGTGGCAAATTGATAAGCCAGGACACAGTTAACTCCCTCCCACATGGTTATTTTGCTCAGCACATCTTCTAATGGATCCCAAGGGCTGCACTGCCAGCTGAAGGGCTCTGCCAGGCTCTGTGAAGGTAAAGGAAGGAGGATCTGCAAGTGACTTGACCACCAAAGCTCATTCCCATGCAGCAAGATGGTGGGGAGGAGCAGTTTGTGCCTGAGGAGATCCAAGTAACAGTCACAGCCATTGGGTTCAGTAGAAACTGGAGCTCCAAGGTCCTCAGCCAGGGAAGAGGCTAAGATAATCCCCCAGGCAGACAAGCTTACACTCATTCTGCTCATCAGCCAACACACAAACTACACCAAGGGGTGTGGAACAGCTGGCAAAGGGGAAGGGAAAGGTAGAGAATCTGCAGTTCCTAATGCTCTCCCTGTGGGTGTGCAGCATATTGACTGGATAATGTCTAACCACAGACTAAAATCCTCTCACACAGAAAAATGACTTAGCTCAGGTCTCCAAACAGCCAACAAACAACTGAGGAATACATGGAAGTCAGACATCATCCTCATCCACTCCTTCAGCTGTCCTTTGAAGGGAAAGCTCCTTTCCTCAAAACTGAAGCATCTTCAAGATTCTGATTTCAAGAGCTACTTTCAAGTCATGAATTCAAAATGAAGAGACAGATCTCTGCTATACAGAATATTGCTCTAGAAGATAAAAAAAATCCAAAGAGACACCAAACCCACACCAAAAAAAAACCAACCCCACTAACAAACAAAATAACAATTAAAAAAACTCAAACTCACCAGGCAGATGTCCTCACATTCTTGGTACTTCTTTCCACCCAACATGCACATTTTGTTACAAGTACTAGACATGGGGTCCATCCAACAAACTTGGATGTTTCAAATTCTAGTAGAGGCCTATACCCTCAGGAGTTCCTCCTTGTAAGGCACAGAGACAGAATTATAAAACTATTCAAGTACCACGTGTAGAGAATTATAGGAATAAAGCTCACTGACATGTGCTATTAGCTAAATGCCCTACACTATACATTGAAGTAGGAGCATACAGTGAAGAAAGGGGAAGAAGAGAGGATGTAAGAAAATACTGAGGAGTGAGATGTGACAAAATCTTGCTTTAAATGCAGTAAACTCTAAACATCCATCCTTCCTTTATACACTATGCTAAAAAGAAAAATACACTGGCATTTTTTTTAGACAAGTACCTTTCCTACCTGAAAAAAGACTTCATGAAAGAAGTTATAAAAGTATAAACAATCATTTCAAGGTAACACAAGCTTGTGTTACCCTGGAGGACAAGGGAAGATCCACAGAGCATCTGTACAGCATTACAAGTTTCACCCCAGATTTCTCAGCATCTCCCTGTGCTTCTCAGCTGAAGATGTACGCCAGCTGTAATATATGACAAGTTTTCCACTTCAAAATAAAAGGAAAAAAAGCCTAAAAGGAAACTCCTTATGCTGGACCTACTATTTCTGCCATGTAACCTTGTTGCACTACTTCAGGTAAACTACAGCCTTGACTTTTCAGAGTAAAAGTCTCACTGTGTTCTTTATTAAATGCCTTTCTAATAAACAACAATAATAAATATGGGTAACAAGCAGCACAGTAAGTAAAGTTCTCACTGTATCCTCCTTAATGTAATTACTTACTTAATTTACTTCCAGTTAATGACTGACAGAGCTTTGCTTAATATGCCCTTAAAAACTTTATGGGCAGAAATGCCACAACCTTACTGAGCAACCTCTTCCCATTACTTGCTATTCATAGAAAAACAGCAGATTATTTGTAGGACAAGAATCCAGTTATTCTTGTCTAGAGGATGCTAATGAGCAGCACACAATACCCTTCACAAGGCTGTAAGATGAAGACCACCTATGTTAGACAAAGTGGTCTTCAAAACAAGGGGGAATGGAGTGCACGAGTAACTTGCTGAATGTTTGCAAAAAAGACATTTATGTGATACATCTGGGAATGCAGGTGAGCCTCAGCTGCCTCTGCTGACCTTTTTTCTCTCAGTGTTTGAGGCACCAGGAGTTCCTATGAGAGAAGACATGCTGCACATGAGAAATGCAATTGGCATGTGACATAGCTGGACTGTTCATAGGCCAGTCTCCAGCAGCACATCAGCACATTGCTTAATTCACAGAAACAATCCCTGCTCTCCTGGAAACTTGCACACAACAATCCAAATACCATCAGACAAAACAAAAGAGAAAGAAAAGTATCATCACTACTTGTTCAACTAGTATATCACTAGAGTTCTTGCAGAAAGCAAAGCAGGCACCACCAACAGCTTCAACAGCTAAATATCTAGCATTAAAATTGTTCTTTTAGTATTAAGGTTTCCTCCAGAAATAAGTCAGAACACAAAAGGGGGCTGCTGAATAATCTCTAAATAACCACAAGCCCATATTCACTGGACTCACAGTATGCTCAATACTTAGCATCACACTTCCAAGGGATGCTGCCATAACAGCTTCCTCCAACAAGGAGGAAACAACAAGGGAAAGGGCAGCACAAAAATATAACCAGTATTTACAGGGGACCAGTTGCCAAAAGTTTGTTTCAAGTTACTACAGGCGCTGTTTTAGTTAGGGGTTAATTTTAATGTACAAGATCCACCAGACCTGCCAGCTGCAGCTGACAGTCACTGCCTACCTGGCAGCTTTTGTCAACCAGTCAGGATTCTCAGGTGGTCACAGGTTGACCTGAAGAACCATGAAATGAGATTGGAGAGGAAACTAATCACAAAATCCTACGGGAACAGGAGGAGGCACAGTATGTAAAGAAGTTTCTGCTGCTCACACAGTGCCTTTGCAGTCATATAGTAACCTCTGTTTCTATTGCTTCTTCATGCTGAATACCTTTTACCAGTGCACAATTCTACCCATAAGCAAGAAAATGTTTCTTTCCCCAAAAAGCCTCCAGAGACAAATAAAGCTTGTAAGAAAGAGAGAGACTTTAGGTCTAGGCCTGCAATGAAGGAGCAAGGACATAGATTTTAAGCCAAAGAGGGTTGGTTTAGACTGGACATAAGGAAGAAATTTTTTTTTTATGATGAAGCTGGAACAGGCTGTCCAGATCATGAGTCCTCAAGGTCAAGCTGGACAGAGCTTTGAGCAACCTGACAGCAGCTTTCCAGTTCCTGAAGTGAGCCTACAAGAAATATGGAGAGGGACTTTCTACAAGGGGTCATAGCTGTAACTCTGAGGTGCAGTTCTCCCTGTAGAAGTCAAGGGAAAGCATGAAAGATGTAAAGGACAGGACACTGGCATTTTCTTCCAAGTGAGAGTGCACAATGGTAAAGATTTCCAGGTTCACTGATCACAAGCTCACCTCACTATGGCTAGGAGGAACAAAAGCATTTGTTTTTCAAGAACATGCAGTGTTTACATGACCATGTACTTTGCCAGTCCATTTATTTAATGATTATTCCCCTTTTGCAACTGAAAAGCAAAATGAAACCCCTTGGTTTTGCTTAGGCAAGGAGAAACTGAATAGAACAATGCAGTCCACTTCATTGTGGACTGTAAGTCCACCTGCAAGCTGGTAGATCACAAGACACAAGCTTTTAGAATGAGCTCCTAAAAGGTCTTGAAACTTCTTCAACCTTTCCAGAAACATAATCTTGCATGGGAAGAATACAGATAAGAGACCAGTCCAGAACAGTTTCTCAAGTGGGTCTGTGGTAGATCTGCCACCTCTCAAGAGTCAAGACACTCAACAGGCCCACACTGCCTTCTGTAATGAACACAAGTATCACAGTCTGGTTGCTCAAGTAATAACAAGTACTTGAGGCTGAAAAAGGTGTTCACAAAAGTGATTCAGCATGCAAAACTCTTGAGCAGTCACCAGATGTCACCACGTCTCAGGAGACTCTAGGGGAAGCAGCAGGCCGAGTGACAAAAGCAGAAGAGAATGAATCTGTCGTCCATCCACAGCTTCAGGTCCAAAGTAAGGCCAGAAAAAGCAACTCAGTCACCAAGACAACTTAAAGGGTGCACATTTAGGAGCTGAAGGACCTGGACTCGTCATCTAGGGCAGTGCCCTCTAACCTTTGCATCTCAGCCACAGGGCTGCTGCTCTCTGTTCTTTCTCACTTTCCACCTCAAGCCCTGGACTTCTGAGACTCTAACAGCCTCACAGGAACACCAGCTCTGGAAGTGATCACCCGTCTCACTCCCCAGGACTTCCTTCCACAGGTCTTGTGCAACCCAGGTTTGCTCATGAGCTTGGGTGGAACTGAAACTCTTTGTCATCACACTCTTACACACACACAACAACTTTTGTGCCCAGTGTTGTAGCATCTCCTAATTTTTTTCTCTCATATTGAAACTTCCTCACTTCTTTTAGGGATTTTGATTCCAGCATTTACATTTCAAGCTGTCACTAGCACGACCCTGGTTCTGTCTTGCATACAAAGCAGGACAAAGCATGTTCTGCTTTTTTTCATGGCCCATCTTTTTGCCTCTTCTGCAGTAAGCAGCAGTCAGTGCCATGCACATCCAGAACATACTCATAAAATAAAAGTGTTCAATAAAATGTTAAATGTATGGCCCAGTAGGCTATAATAATGTCTACAAGTTTTAGTCATGTTTCAGCACCCTCATGCAGCAGGCATACACAAACAAACAAAAAGTAAATACTTTCTGCCCAAAAAGTGGTGGTGTGATGCTACCTCTGTTAGATTACCTCTAGTGATGCCTTTTCAGATACTCTGCATTTTCCTCAAAAAGAGATAGCTAGCAGCCAGGCCACAAAACACACACAGGCCAGGTTTTTCGTTAAACTGCAGGCTCAACAACTATGATTGAAATCTTCACTTTCCTTTGGACAGAAGAAACAAAGAATGAGTGCAAGGGATGAAAGCAAAAAAAAAAAGGGAGGAAAAGAAACAAAGAAAAATCTCAGCCCATCTACCCCACTACAAAAAAAAAAAACAAACCAAGAATAAAACCTGCTCTGTGTTGGAAACTCCCACAAGGTACCTTGGTTTCAAGCAGCTGAACGCATACACAGGTAGCAATGACTCTGAGAGTAACACACAGTCTGTTTTTAAAAGACTAAAGCAAAACAGGAGACCATCAGCCATTATATATTAGAACATAACACAGCATCTCTCATCAACCAGTGGTACAGGGCAAGCTGGTATGCTTGGAGCTGTTCTGTCTTCACAGTAGATGGTTCCATTGCAGGGAACATTACCAGCACACCTCTAAACTAGCTCACCCACTGTTTAGAAGGCTGGGATTAATTATGGCATAACAAAAGAGAGTAAGGTTTAGAACAAGAGGGGAAGTGAAAAATAGGGACACAAACATGAACTCCAGTAGAAATCTCAGGATACACAAATGCCAATAGGTACAAAAAAAGAAGGCATTTAAAAACAGAGGAAGAACAATCACTTACCTTTCAAAAGGGGCTGGAAAGTTGGAATTTCCTGCAGTTTTATGACATCTGGATCATTGCTAACATTCCGTGAGGATTGTGTTCCTGGGGCTACGACCACAATGTCGTCCATTTTTGCTCGTTGTTTGGCTGGCAACGGAGACGCTGGATACCGGAGGGAAAGGGAATAACCAACTTTACAAGCAGATTACACCAGAATCCAACCCTACGCGAATATTGCTCTATTCAACACTGCACAGGCATGCTTTTTATAGCACATCGCCGAGATCACTGAAGGGCTCTAAGCTCCCTTCCCTCTCCCCACCGGGGAACAGCTGATCCGGAACACCTGCACCACTGACGGCCCCGGGGCGCTGCCCATTCCCGGCTCAGCTCCCCCGGCCCGGGCGTCGCCCCCGCGCCGTCACAGGAAGGGCCGGGCCGCGCCGCTGCTGCCTCCCGCAGAAACAGCCCTTCCCTTCTGCAAGCCCTTCCCTTCTCCACAGCCGCTGTCCCTCCCCA
>NW_005054326.1:2819061-2823282 GCF_000277835.1 Geospiza fortis | reverse complement strand
CTGCATCTCCTCCTCTGCTGCTCGGCCCTAGTGAGGCCAGTGTTTGTAGTGCTGTGTGCCCTTCTGTGCTCCTCGGTGTTGCCGGACAAGTTTTAGTTCTTTAAAAAGGAGCCTGTGACCGAATATCCTGAGTTGGAAGGGACCCACAAGGATTATCAGTCCAATCCCTGGCCCTGCACAGACACCCCGACAATCCCACCCTGTGCATCCCTGAGAGCGCTGTCCAAACGCTCCCGGAGCTCTGGCAGCCTTGGGGCCGTGACCATTCCCTGGGGAGCCTGGGCAGTGCCTGATACCCTCTGGGGGAAGAACCTTTCCCTGATCCCCAGTCTGACCCTCCCCTGACCCAGCTCCAGCCGTTCCCTGGCTCCTGTCCCTGGTCCCAGAGAGCAGAGCTCAGGGCCTGCCCCTCCTGTTCCCCTCAGCAGAAGCTGTGACTGCCATGTCTGCCCTCAGCCTCCTCCAGCTGAACAGACCAAGTGCCCTCAGCTGCTCCTCACACGGCTTCCCCTCAAGGCCCTTCACCATCCTCGTGCCCTCCTTTGGACACTCTCTAATAGTTTAATGTCTCTCTGATATTGTGGCACTCAGAACTTCACACAATATTCGGAGCTGAGGCTGAATAGAGCAAAGCAGGACAATCCCCTCCCTGGCCCAGCCAGGGATGCTCAGTATTTGTGCTGAAATCAGCTCCAATTAAGAAAAGGTAATTCTGGTAGGGGGGATCTCCAACCACTGATCACAGGCCACCAACCCAAGAAACTCCTTGATCCAAAAGAAGAGAAAAACTGAATATGTGGACTAATTAACATGAAAAGCGAGTGAATTAATAAGAGAACTAAATAACCAGTAACCAATGAATACTAATTCCTTTGTTTGCCAAAATGTATAAATAGTCAAAAGTTTTGATAACTGATTAACATGTTTGGTGAGGCAATACCCATGTACCCGTGTGCTGAATAAAGTAATGTTGGGTTTCTAACCTAACAAACTGAGTGGGAGCGCTCATTTCCCAGTTTGTGGTGAGGAGAGGGTCCAGCAGAGGCCACAAGGATGATGCGGGTCTGGAGCATCTCTCCTATAAGAAGAGTGTATGGGAGGAGTGGGAGCTTCAGATAAGCTCTGCCCTAGCTCAGATTTTGGCGACCATTTAAATGTAAGGACTCACTCTGGCCTGCAAGTTCTAGCGATGGCAGATCAGGTCTATTTATAAAAATTAATTATTAATTTAGCGGACAAGTGATAAACAGCCAAAAGATCTTAATAAGAATTACTTACTACACAGTATAAAACTAAAACCATGAGGGGTAGATTACAGCATAACATAAAACAGTGCACGATATCAACGTACCTCTATTAAAGGTAGCAAGAGAAATAGGAGTGATATGTAACTTCCCACTGAAAGGTCAATAACATTCACAGATTCCTTCACTCACCCTCCAGGAGAATATCCACAAAGCAGAGTCCCTGCTCAGGGGAGAAACTCCACATATTTCCAGGGAAATATGTAGAAGATTTCTGCTTTGTGGAAGTTTGGTGTGGTTTTTATAGTTGTAGAGTCAGGTGTCTGTCATTCAGAAATCCATCTTATCTTTCCAGATCTCACTTTGGACAGTGAGATATTTATTGGCAGTTGGGAGATGCCAGACCCGTGTTAACCTCATGGTCCCAAAATGACCCACTACGTGAATCTTGTCCTTTTGAATTGTTTGACCAGTTAACAAATACCAAATAAGTTCTTGTGAGGGGTGAGATGCCTTGCTACAAAAAGACTGCAGGGGCTGGGCCTGTTTAGTCTGGAGAAGAGACAACTGAGAGAGGATCTCTCTAATGCAGATAAATATCTTAAAGGGGTGCCAAGAGGAGGAACCAGACTCTTTTCAGTGTTGTCCAGTGACAGAACATGGAGCGATGGCCATAAACTAAAATACGAGAAGTTTTATTTCAACATGAAGAAGAACATCCCATTGAGGATGGCAGAGCACTGGAACAGCTGCCCAGGGAGGTTGTGGAGTCTTCTCTTCCGGAGAAATTCCAAACCCACCTGGAATGTGGGTTGCTGTGCTACTGGGATCCAGGCTATGGGAAGGCAATCCCAATCCAACAGAAGCTGCTGCTAGCTGTAGGCTGTATGCTGCAACTAGGTACTTTTGCAACCTATCAAAATAGACTACAATAGAGGTTCATCTTATCTGTGCCTGAGCATTTCACCCTGTAGGGCATTGGCTCCAAAGCAGAGAGATCCTCTACAGAAAACACCTTTAGTGACCTAGCACTATGTCTAAGAGCTAATGGTATCCCACCATTCTCCCTCTCTCCCTTTCTTCCCATTGCAATGGTAAGGGAACTCAGCAGCTGCTGAGCAAAGCTGGCTCTCTCCTAGCTCGGTGGATGTGGTTTCTGCATAGCTTTTGATGGACCTTGGCTTCCCTGCCCCTCAGCAGCCTGACCAATTTGCTTCTGGTCTCCCCAGAGAGACTGAGTGCCTGCCCCACCAGGAAGAGCAGAAATTTGCCACAGTGGCTGGAGTGAGGCAGTCATGTTATCCCCAGTATCTCTTCTGCCCTGCTGATATTATAGGTGACATCAGCCCTTCTCATTTCCCCATGGTCATCTATGCCTGTCTGACCACAGCAGTCTCTGTGCATATTCTCACATTCACCATCCCAACAGTTCATGTGAAAAACCAGTTTCCTCAGCTGTTCTGACCACCTCAGCCAGACATTTAGCCTTATTTTTCAGCTTCTTTCTGCTTGGCTTCTTCCACCACCTCTACGTAAGCAAAGGCAGGTGGAAGCTGCAAATTTTCTGATACATAGCAGGGGTAATACCTGTGCTTGCCTGTAGTATTCGTTCCCCTGTTCATTCACTGTGTGATGCAGTTAGCAGGCAACACCTTAATGCTCAGATTCTCTTGGGACTTTTTCTTTTAACAGTGAAAATAATGTCACCAGTTTACCTAGAAAGGAATATTTTCTTAAACAAGTGCAGCTGAAAATTTTAGAAGAAACTATCCCACCAAGACTGTGAGAATCACAAACATTATTAATTGCCCCAAGATGGCCATGTGATGCAAAATGAGATGGTGGGCTCAGTCTCTTACAACACTCATGTCCAAATAAAAGCCAACACCCAGCAGTATTGACAAAGGGGACTGACTGGGAATGAAAAACAAGACAGCAACCTATGCCTTGGTATCTAACCATTACAATGCATAAACTAACCTGCCCTTTGGGATCTCTTCAGGTAATGCACATCTCTGAAAAGAAAATGGTCTCTTTCTTGAAAAAGAAGGAATCTGTTTTATAATCCTTTTACTCTTTGCACTCCTTTGGTCTACTTTTACTTCTAAACACTAGCCCAAAATAGTGAGAAAAAAAAAAAACCTAAAAAGAGGAAATGAAAATTTTCCAAGCAAAACCATGACTTAAGCAAGCAATTGCACTGAGACAGCAGACAGAAGAATGGCCAAGACACCAGTCAGGGTCCCAGTAGACAGGCTTTTTTGTTCATTTTTTTCCCCATTCCACAAACACCTTGTGCTTGGTTATGATTTGAACAGGATTACTCAGGTAGCAAGGAGTCTTTTACACACACACGGAAATACGTCCACGTCCGTTTAATCCAGGATATGCATATTAATCTCTTTCATTACGGCTCCCAAAACCAGTTCTCAGGTGGAGGAAAAGTCTGAGTGTGGGTAAAGCCGTATCAGCCTGACCACCAAGAGCTTCTCTAGGTGGTTTTGCCTTTGTGCCTGATGCTCAGGAAGGACCCTTGGTGCCGGCGAGTGGCTGCAGCCCCGCTGGGCAGGCAGGAGGAGGAAGAGCAGGAGGAAGAGAGGAGAAGGTCAGGCAGTAGGAAGAGGGCAGGAAGGGCGAAGCAAGGGAGAAGGAGGGAAGGCAGGAGAAAAGGCAGGAGTGGGACAGGAGAATGGCGGGCAGCGAGAAGGAGGCAAGAGAGGAGGAGGGCGGGCTGGAAGGCAGGAGGAAGGCAGGTAGGTAGGTAAGCAGGAATTCCAGGTGCAAAGGAAGCAAGAGAGGAGGAGGGCGGGCTGGAAGGCAGGAGGAAGGCAGGTGGGTAGGTAAGCAGGAATTCCAGGAGGAGGAGGAGGGCGGGCTGGAAGGCTGGAGGAAGGCAGGTAGGTAGGTAGGTAAGCCGGAATTCCAGGAGGAGAAGGGCAGCAGGCGTCCCGGGCCCGCCTCCCCCGGCCCCTCCTCC
>NW_005054326.1:2803401-2818961 GCF_000277835.1 Geospiza fortis | reverse complement strand
GTCCCCCTGCTGCTGATCGCCTGCCTGATGGCCGGGCCGGCGCTGAGCCAGGAGTGCTCGGCGGAGAAGATGGAGAATTCCATCATCGATATAGACCTGTCCCTGCCCCGCGGCGTCCGGGGCGCGGAGCCGCTGCGCGTCCCCAGCGCGGGTGCGTGTGTCCGCGCCTGCTGCTCGGGGCACCGGCTCGCAGGTAACCTCGGCCTCCTTCTCCGCCACCGCTTGGCTGGATAATTCTGGAGTTTGGGCTCGCGGGGCGGTGTTCTCCCTATTCAGCACGGAATTTACCTTCTCATTCAGGCTGCGCTTAGTTCCAGCGGGCGGCTGCTACCTTCTTTTGCCAGTAGATGTTAGATCTTAAGGCAAGACCCTATAGTGTTCAGGAAAATAGTTGCATCACACAAACAGCGTCAAAACCTCCCAAATCCTGAACCCCGAAGGTGTGTAAGCTGTGTTTAGTAAATGCACTAAAACTACCTGACATTTTGCACTGTATTTAATTTTAGCCAAAAATGAGAATGCTCATTCTCCTCTGAGACAGCTGGTTTGAATCAAGCTCTTAGAGTAGCAGGAGGTAGAGCAGCAAGTAGAAATGGCAGTGGTGAGGGTGACCCCCCGAAGCAGCAACTAGCCAATCGATTCCTGGGATGTAATAAGGAAAAATGTCTAAATAATTTTCTTCCCCATGAGTATATCAAGGAGGTTTTCAGATTTATCAGGATTTTTAAGCGAGCAATTGTTGTATAAAGTGGTGCCAGTGCGGTATGCGTGAGGGGAGGATGAGAGATTAGACTCATGATTTCCCCAACGTTATTTGTACAGGAAAAGGAAGGTGTGACCTTTCATATTTTGGCCCTGGGCCATTCTTCTGCAGTCCTTGGCGGTTTTTTCCTGTAGGAATGTTATGTGTTAGTAGTTTTACTCACATGAGCAAAAGTTAACAAGCTAGATCTCATTACCATACTGCTATAAAAGTTCTTACTGCTGAAACAGGTATTTACTTTGTTTTGCAGGAGACAAGAAGTGTAATTTGATTATTTTTTATGCTGCAAGAACAAGTACACATCCAAACTGCTACTTGTTTTACTGTCCTAGCACTGAGGCTTGTCCAATGAAACCTGCAACAGGACTTGTGAGCTACAAGATAACTACAGGTAAATAATAGTGAGAGCCATCAGCCCCCACACCACATTGCAAAATGACTTTTGCACCTGTGAACTTTCAGTAGAGACCAGGAACTGTTTGGGGGGTCATATTTTTAGTAAAGTGTTCTAAGCCAAGCATTATGATTTAAAAATATTGCTCTTTTTTGTTGTGGAGGATGGATGGGTAGGTGTGTGGTGAGCTCCTTTGTGGGCCCAGCTTCCAGCTTGGAATAATGTCCCAACCTTACAATATTCCTTCACATTAGATTCAGAAATCCTCATAATTTGTCCTTGCTGAAAACAAAAAGAAGCTGCTTCCATCTAGATATAGTCAGGAAGGAAAATTTCCTGTACATAATACTGAAAAGTATCATGAAAACCAATGGAAATACCATGCCCTTGTGGCCAGCTGCGTATTTAAAGGACCCATGCTACACTGATGAATAATTGGCAATAATAATAAATAATCATTATTTTCTGCATTCAGTTAGGGAGCCTGAAGTGCAGAAGCAAACTTTCTAAACTCAGAGCTTTATGGCATGTGGGCTGCACACGCAGGAATTTCTTGCTCTCTGATCTGTGCTGGTTTTTTTTTAACAGCAAGGCCTACTTGTTGATTGACATTGACTTGCACCAGACCTGCTTGAACAGCTCAGATAAGAAACTGATAATCAGACTGTCCTGCCAAGGTGGTTTCTGTAGGGCTGCTTGAGAGACCAAACTTTTGCTGGAAAAGAGAACTTTTCCAAGAGGAACTATGCAAGGAGCAACAGTATGATATACAGAAAGATTACTCATGTAATGTTACCAAGTATTTTTGTGCAAGGGCAGTCTCACAGGAATCATGCAAAAGCAATGTGCTACAAATGAACTGCATTTCTGTAAAGCTATTACTAAAATTACACTTCCCTCCAGCTCTGTATCCCCTAAAAGAACATCGGGGTTTCAAACAAAGAAGCAAGAAAGGAAATCATGCTTGTGCTTTTGTTCGGCATGTAATGCAATGCTGAGTGAACAAAGTGATTGCATTTAACACTTCTTTGTAATGCAATGCTGAGTGAACAATGTGATTGCATTTAACACATCTTTTTCTTTTTGGAGACTTGATCTTCTGCGAGCATTTAATTGTGGAAAGATTATGCTAGCTTGTTTAATGTTCCTGGTAAGTTTTCAAAGGTAGCACCTGAGCAGTGTCGGTAGCAACAAATGTTTCAAACTTTGTTCTTTCATATGAGAATCTGTATGTGGTTACACTGAAAACCAATCTGAAAGGGGAAAAGATACTTTATTTTTTTCAATTCCAGTGCATTTAAAAAACCTTTTTGTTTCAATATTAAAAAGACATGAGTGAGAGTCAGAACTACTTGAGAGCATGTTCTCTTTTAAATATTCTGTGCAGCAGCTGAATGGTTATAATGAAAATATTAGATATATTTCTATAATTTTATAAATAAAATTATAAAATTATATATAATATGAATTGACAATTAGCCTGTCTTTCCAACAGCTCATGCTCAGCCAAATACTTTTTATAATACCTGTAAATCAGGTAAATACTGTTGAAAAAATACAGTAAAATCATGTAGCTTTTAGGATTATTATTTGTATGGTATTTCTGCACAGAACACTGTTATGTGAGTAGGCTTGAGGCTGACAGCTTTTATGACATAGAATTTAAATGTCACTGTGCATGTTTTAAAGAAAGGAATTTTTATTAGTCATTCTCTCTTAGAGCTCCCTTACATAAATATTTCTAAGAAATACAAATAGAGTATGCCTACATTAGTCAAAAATAGATGTCATCATTAAATATGAGTATTTCTGTTTCCAGAGGATAAATCCATCAAAACTGTGAACTTTTCTTCAAATGAGTATTCTTTGCCTTCGGATGCTGGAACCTTTATTTCTCACAGTCAGGATATCCATCAGAATCACACTGCCAGTTTGGAGCAGTCTGTCCTTCATGAGGCATCTGAACTCCTGAACCATATAGGCAAGCATTTGGCCAACATGGAACTTCATACAGTTTCTCCTGAATCTCAAAGAGCAAATGAATCTGAGAGCTTAGACCCCATCTCAAGGCAGCAGGGAATTAATGTGCCACCAAGGACTCCTTCTGCTGCTCCAGTTGGAAACCCCAGTGCTTCCTTCCTCATCACTGCTCAGGCAGGTGTCCCTGAAACCAGCACTGCTTCTCTTGCTGCTCTGCCAACAGGCACTGCCCAGCTGGAGTCTCTTGCAACCTCTCTGCATCCTGGTGCTGACAAACCAACCACAGGTGCCTCTCCACCTGCTGCAGCCACTGCAGCTAAACCTGCTGTCCCTGCCACCAGCATCGCTGTTACTCATGTTCCTCTTTCCAAGCCCACAAATTCTGCTTCTCCTTCTACAACCGTGCAGGTGACCACGAATTCTGGATCTGCTACTGCTCTGTCAAGGCTAAGGACTCCAGCCATGGCTCCTGAGCCAACAGCTGTCTCCTCCAATGATACCAGCCATGTGACCCTGCTCTCTTTTCCAGGTTTCATTCTGTCCAGCGATTCCCCTGCATCTTCCCAAAATGACCTTCAGGGTTATGACCCATCTGACTCAGAAAGCTCCCTGTCAGAAGGCGTTCTGAAAGGGAAAGATGTCTTTCAGCTGGGGGAAAAAAGCAGCCTTGTAGCAGCTTTGTTTTTTGGGGTGATGTTCTTGTTGCTAGTTATTGTGCTGACAGGGAAGAAAATCCACGAATCTCTTCAGAAGAGGCATTACACCAGGCTGGATTATTTGATCAATGGGATTTATGCTGATGTCTGACTGGGAGAGGGAGTAAAATTTTGGGGAGCATCTCTCACTTTTGAGAGGAGAGCTCTGAAATGGAACAGTAGATATTGAAATCTCAGAAGAGGATGGATTCCTTTTTTGGGCTCTAATGGCAAAACAGGAGACAGGAGATGGGTTTGGTGGTGAGAAGGAATGCTCTGTCTGTGCTGAACTATAATGTCTGTCATTTTTGATTTATTCCTAAATCCTGAGAGTAAACATCTAAATCCAAGTTAAGCTAAGAAGGTCTTATATTTAAGGAGAAAAGGCATTTCATGAGCTTAATCTGTACTGTGACAAGATTAGTGAAATTGAAGTACACCTAATAAATTGAGTACCTGTGCAGCACATGGGTGTTTTCAATGCTATTTGCACCAAATGCTGGTGCAATCCTATTTACCCTATTTGTAGCTTTAAAGGAATACTTAGTAATAGAGCTTTGCATCCAGATGGTTTTAGGTACAAACAGGAAAAAATTATATTACATATGGCATAATTTAATTTTCTTTATCTAAATATAGTTTATTGTTATATACATATCTTTAAAGTTCTTCTTCTGCACACATCACAGGTATCCTTAAAACCACATACTGCAAATGTGAGTGCTCTCAAAGCACACCCTCTTCATTTCTAGCATCCCCTTCATGTGACTGGTAATTAGCATGGCTGTTTAGTAACAGTTATCTTGATATTCGAGTTTTTTTCCAGCCTAAACAACTCTATGATTTTATGTTTTCCTGACTCTTCAACAGGGAGAGTAAGTGGGAGCATCTACTACCACACAACTTCCAGTTCACATTATTTAAATTTCCTTTCATGTGCAGTCAGTCTAAACCTGGTTTTAGAATGAAAGGCTGGATTTCAAAGTGTTCGTGTCAGGTGGCATGATCGACAACAAATGTCACAGCAGAGAAGGAAAGGTGCCTCATGAATGCAAGGAAACAATTCTATTACAAAATATGAAATTTGACTCACATCCAAGAGATCTTTAGATCTGTCGATGTTAGTGTGGTGGGAAGCAGGTGTGATCCAAAAAATGGCCTCAAGGCAAGTTTTCTGAAAGCTCTAAATAACTAAATGCAGAAAATTCTCTGAAAATTCCATTATTCAGAGATCAAAGAAAAGTCAGTGTTCCTTGTGTCAAGAACTTGAATTCTTACTATATGGAGGCTGCAAATTGCTTTATATATATATAAAAGCAGCTGGTATGCTACATTGTTTAAGTATGACAATGGTTAAAAGAAAAGTAATCTGGATAACCTCTTAAAAGTGAACAAAATTACAGAAGAAATGTACCTCAAATTTAGAAATGTACCTAAAATTTATCAGCTTGTTTTTTGACTGTGCTTTGTTAAACTTAATTTTTTTTTCTTTTTTATTTTAATAGCTATTTTCAGAGGTTTCTGGTCAAGGAACATAACAGGGAGGAAATTTTCCATTTTTGGGAAATGAGTTCACAGAATGATAAGTGCTAGTCCTAGCTGTAAAAGTGCAGATGCAGATCTGAGGTTCACCATAATTTTCTCTCATAAGAACTGCAAACTTCATGAGAAGCTTTCTATGTTGCTGGAGTCATCACAGCAGGAGAGGTGCTGAGAACAACCCCTGAATGCTCACTGTGCATTTCTGCTGCAATAAATAATTTGTTGGAGGGAAAGGTGGTTGGTATTAATCGATATGGTTACAGTACAGTAGCAAAATATTCAAGAGAAACCTGCAGATGTATCTCAGGGTTGTTCAGAGCACAAGTAATATATTCATCTGCAGAGGGGCATTTTTCAAGGACATGCAGTGATAGGACAAGGGGGAATAGCTTTAAATTAAAGAGAGAAGGTTTAGATTAGATGCTGAGAAGAAATTGTTTCCTGTGAGGGTGCTGAGGCCCTGGCACAGGGTGCCCAGAGAAGCTGTGGCTGCCCCATCCCTGGAAGTGCCCAGGGCTGGGGTTGACAGGGCTTGGAGCAGCCTGGGATAGTGGAAGGTGTCCCTGCCCATAGCCAAGGGTTGGAATGAGCTGATCCTTAAGATCCCTTCCAACCCAAAGCACTCTCTGGTTACTCAGTGTGTTCCATGTCATTAGGAGCTGCCCTCCAGCCCAGTCAGCAGTGCACACCCAGCACAGGGAATGGCAGAGGTAAAGCTGAGAGGTGCTCAGGCACCATGCCTCATTTGGTGAGGGTGCTGACCTCAGTGGCCTTTCACAACATTTGAATAAAACAAACAACTTTAGAAGTTGTTACATGAAAGATCTTTTATGCTCCTGTAAGAAAACAAGGTATCAGGCAGGTGTATTGAAATATTTTTTAACTATTATTTTTCCCTTTCATATGTCATGTTGGATTAAGAACTAACAGCTGACCAGTCTGGATCTTTCTGGAGGGGCCTATTCAAGCTGTGTTTGAACACTAGAGGGCAACAACAGTTTATTAAATAGAATTGACAAGTTATGAGGATTTTTGATGATTTAAAAAAGTTTTAGTTAGATTTTTTTTTAACTTCCCAAACGATGGCTATTTCATTGCAGAAAGGTTTTATAGGAAAGGTTTTTGTTTATTGAAAGGGTTTGGGTAGAGGATTATATGCACACATTATTAAAACTTTTTACTGCATCATATAATGTAGAAGACAACAAAACTAAGCATATTCTCTATTTTAATAACATTGAATCAGGTTGCATTATTAGTCATGTATTGGCATTTCCATTTAACAGAGAAAGAGAGAGATTTCCCATCATCATTCTTTTGACTATGATGCTTTATTATATGCATTTTTGGAGCTTATTTATTTGCCTAGATAATGCTTTTGCATTATGACTCAAAAAGGAACAAGACAAAGTAACTAAAAAAGTCCATCCAGTTTGTTATGCTTTCCAACATTAAAACTTCTGTGCACTCTTCTGTTTTTCCACTGACATCTCCTGTGGTCTTCACTGTGCACCACACATGGAAGTGGATCATTAATCACCATGCTATGATGACAAGTCTCACATTGGGGTGGCTCTTTCTGGCCATAACCAGTTCTGTTATGGCAGCAGGCCAAAAGCTGATTGACTTTTGTCACCTGGAGAGTGTCATACATCCTGTAGATGCTTGTTTTCCTGTTGTTGCTTTACAGTGCTGAGCAAACACAAGGTGTGTAAATATAGACTGTCATGAACAAAACTGTCTTGTGGTATTGTACAATAAAGCAAATAGCCCAAATTTTGTAACCACTGCAAACAATTGTAAAGAAATAAATTATAGCTCTGTTTGAGATGGATGAGAAGGGTGCAAAGTCCCTACCTCAAAGGGCAGCAAACTCAGCATGGTGTGTTCTCTGCAAATAATGCTTCAGTTCATTTTAACTCCTGTAGGAGCAGGAAATGCTTACACTCAGGATTATTTCAAGTAAGTTACTAACCAACTAACAAAACCCAACAAACAAGGAAATAAAGCCATGAAAAAAAGAGAATTATGTGAGAAGGCAGTTTCAAAACTGTTTTCCTGCCTCCTGCAAAGCCATCTTAGTGGATTTGAATCTGATGACATGCTTTGATCCCACCATCCCACACTCCATGCTGATAAAAACGTGGAGTATAAAGTGCCAGTGCTGCAGTCTGCAGTCCCCAGGCAGTGTCCCATCACACAGAGAGCTCTGCTCCTGTAGACTTCTTTCTGTCACCCTCCTGAAATGGGCCTAGACAGCTGTGCTCTCCCTATGCATTACTCATCCTCTCATACAGCTAATGCACTTCTCTACATTAATTCTCAGTGAATTCCCGTTCATTGGTAGTTGTGGGATAGCTGCATCCCCTCATCCTTGAGGTCTTGCACATCCCTTCAGGAGTGTACATGCTGTTCCCAGATGCTTTCCCAGTGTCTTGATAGGTATGTCCCCTGAAGGGCTAGGATATAGTGAACATCTTCCTTCCTCTTCAGAAAGCCTACACCCAATCTCACAGTCTAAATTTGCTTTTTTTCTTTTAGGTCTCTACACTTCTTGAGGATGTCAAAGCACAAAGCATAAAACTGCTGCTCTTTGTCACCTGTGTGTTTGGTATTATAAAAAATGTATAAAAGTATTTTTAAGCTTCAGTACAACTATGCTGTATCTCTCTTTCCTGTATATTGGCTCACTTAATTAAAAAAAAAAGGCGTGAGGGCCGTGTATTACTTCTTTTCTCTTTTTCTCTTCCTCCTCTCCTTCCAGCCTATAAAATGTCATTTTTGTAAGTGGCAAGAGTTTAGATATGCCATGTTCAAGCTGTTCTGATCCTTTTTCTTTTTGGTTCACTTTGTTTTAATAGAAAATTGACGGCGAAAATTGAAAATTCTGTCACACCAATAATATCCAGGAGTAGTAATCAGATAATTTGTGCATGCTGCAGAAGCCTGCAAACCTTTCCGCCCAACAGTGGGCTTGTACAGCTAAAGCCAGCATCAGTTGGAACCAGCTCTTGGCTTAGCCAAAGCTGACTCATTTTACTCTCTTTTCTTGGAAAGGCTTTTTAGGTCTCCCATGTAATGGCAAGGAGTCTGCTGTAGTGTCTGGGGTGCACAGGGTGAAAGCAATGGGTGCCTAAACCAGAAATGTCAGAGTCAGAAATTCGACAAGGCCAAGTGTCTGCAAACATTTTTGTCTCCTATCTGTAAGTGGTTTTGGTCTGTGGTTCCCATTGCTTTGGGTTTTTAACTGTGGTGACTGGAACACCTTTTGCTATACTGAATTATTTACTGCTACAGTGTACCTTAGGCCACACATACACTAGCTGTTTCTTCCTGTTAAAGTGCCAAGATTCTTAAACCACAATGAAGATAGGACTCTAAATCATAGTTGCTTTCAACACTTAGAGCTTTGATTATCTTGAAAGCAAAAAGTGTTTTGGGAAAATAGCACTTTAAATGTATTGTTAAAAAAAAAAAGATTTCTTAATATGCTGAGATTAAATGGGGATTTTGCTCTGTGTAAGCCCTTTTCAAATGGTTGTAAAGGTATTAGATTTTTCACAATTGAAATAAGGAAAAAAATAGTAGAAGTTGCATTAACTGCAAAGCTCTGACACTGAAAAAGGCATTGGAAGGAGCTTTATGAGCCAGGGCTATTCAGACACAATTCCCTGTCTTTTATGCAAAGATCCATGTGACCAAATACTGTCTTTGTGGTTTTGACTAGAGAGAGGGTAGAAAAAGGAAGGATGAGGAATGGATTGGGTAACCTCAGTCTAATCACTGTTTCTTCTTGAAAGGAGAAAATATAATCTAATTATTCCAAAATATATTATCTTTCAATAAAGTCTTCATAGTAGCCACTACTTTTTAAATAAATATATTTGGGAACTGGGTCTTACTTTCTCTGAACATTACTTTGTCATTTATCTACGTTTAGTTGCCAGCTATATTGGAGGAGCATTTATTGAAATCTACACTGCAAGGAAATTATTCAAAGAACTGATGAAAATGGAAAGGCAGTGAATGACACTTCAGCTCTGTAAAATTGCCTCTTCTATCCCCTCTTCACATGAAGAATGAGTTACAGGCCATAAGCCACAGAAACCTTTATAGATGCAGCCAGTGCAAGCTTAAGGACCCACATGCCTCCCTGTTTTAACAGGCAATGCCTCGTGATTAGTTGATTTAAAGACTTTCTTAAGAATTTTATTCCTTAAAGTTTACTCCTGCAAGAATAACATCAATCTCTAGGGCATTCACAATAACTTTTATGATACTGAAATAAACTGGATATATTTCATGCTGTTTTTTCAGACCCTGAAACATTTCCCACAGTGAAATATAAAATTTGTCAAATCCAGTATGAGTAATAGTTCTGAATTATCAGAGGCATCCTTCTTCCTCTGAGAGACCCTGGCTAATGGTAGTTTAATGAAAATGCTACCAAGAAAATGCCTTCATCTTTGTTTTTAATAATTAATTTATTAATCAATTGAGAGTATAAGAAAGATTTGGGTTTTCCTAGAAGTAATAAATCGTTCCAACATCTTGCATTTTTGTGGCCTTACCTTACAAATCACGTAGAAGAGAAGCACTTCATAAAACATTGCAGACATTAAACCTAGAGATTAACCATTAGAGGGCAATCTTTCCTGCTCTGAGGAACTCAGCATGGTTTTCTAGCCTATTTTGAGAGCTTGACTAACAGCTCATAAAAACAAGACCCCTGAAGAGATACCATGGTTGATGCTCCACACCCGTATTCTTGAGGCGCTGCGTGTCTTTGCTGAACTGCAGACTAATTTATACATTAACATAAAAATAATGAGATTAATATCAACATAAATATAACATGAACACAGCTATAAATATGAAATACAAATAGGAAATATGAATATGGCTCTTCCTCACAAAGTCTGAATGAAGAGGGATGGGTCTCTTTCCTTGCCATACACTGCACTCTGTGGTAGAGCACTTTAGTCCAGAAGTGGCTACTGCAGGTGGCAAACGAGCTCTTCTCTGCACACACATGGTGTGTCACACCACAAGACATACATAAAGATTGAAAACTGTTGTAGGAAAGATTGCTAATTATTGTGCCACAGTGACTTACCTTTCCTGACCATAGGCATAAATTCTAGTCACTAATCCCTGTGACTAAAAGAGTGCAAGAAAATGTACAAGGCTTTACCAGAAACTAATTTTTAAACTTCAAAGGCTGCAGTGCAAAGCAGAATTCTTAAATATTATGCATATTGCAAAATGCTGAAGGGGTTTGAAAGGGGGTTGAAAAGGAAATATTCTTAAATTGTTGTTGCTTAAAAGGCACGCACGTTATGGTTAATAGAGCCCAGATGCTGACTGGTTTTGAAAAGCTGAGCAAGCTAAAACAAAATAGTGTTTTGGTGTCTGTCAGCCTGAAATGTGAGCTCTTTTAAAAGGATGTTTTCACTGTATCAACGTAGCATTAAAGCACTTTACAAATTTTAGAACAGTAACTTTCTCAAATGACATTTTTGTAACATGGCTTTGAAATGTAGCCACAGCTAAATATTCCTAAGGAAAATCTTGGACTTGCCCTGTGGTCTGGTGGTGGGCAGTGCCAAATTAAAATCAGGATCCTGCATGGTTCACACTAAAGAACATGACTGCTGAAGAAGGGTATCCTCAGGCAAGGCTATTTTCAACTCCCTGGGAGATGGGAGAGGAGAAAAGAGATACTAGGTAGACAGCCTGACCTTGAATGCACCACCAGCAGGAGTCCAAACGCTCCTCCAAAGTCACAAAGAAAATGCCCAAGCCTTCCAGGTCATCTTATTTCATATTTCCCTGTGGGGATATTGCTGGATTTCTGTTAGACTAGCTTGTCTGTAGGGGCTGCTGAACTCAAGCACCTTCTCCTCTGTGAAGTTTTTGTTGCAAGGATTTTTTTTTAGCCACAAAGAAATGCAGTTCTCATCCTGGGCACCAGGCAACCTCTTCTGGTAGAGAAGATGGGAAAGAAAGGATGGGTATTGAGGGGGGAGGGAAGAGTTGGAGGGAATAATAAAATAGTACTGAAATGCAACTCTATGTGTGAGGGGCTGGAGCACCTCTGCCACAAATGAGAGAGTTGGGGTTGTTCAGCCTGGAGAAGAGGAGGCTTCAAGCCTTCTAGAGCCTGAAGGGAGCTTACAGATGGAGAGGGGCTTTTCACTAGGGCATTAGTGGTAGGACAAGGGAGAATGGCTTCCAACTGGAAGAATGCAAATATTAGGAAGAAATTCTTTATTATTCTATGATCTGGTCCTCTATTCATTGAAGAAGGAATGCCATTGAACCCATTGCACTCTTGGAATAGGATAAACTGTGTCAGACACTTCTATCACGTTTATTAGAACTAACCTTGTTTTGAGGAAGAGTTGGATGAAACATTTTTCTTTATAAACTGTATGACCTAAGCAATGTGGCAAGATGATGACAATGATGTCACAATTCAAGGTGTCCTATTTTATTCTGTGAAATGCTTGTAACAGTCATCACTGGATAGCAACATTACATCCCATTTCCCCAGCTCCTGTGCTGCAGGAGCATGCTGGGGGCATGAGGACCTGAGCTTGAGTTTCAGTATGAAACCCTGGCCCTTTTGAAATCAGTGAGAACTTTACCATTGCCTTCAGAGGGAGCAGCATTTCAGCACACTATGCCCATTAATTCTTGTGGAAACATTCCGTGAGAAAGCTAATTATGATAGTGGCTTCTGTGATGTGGGCAGTCACAAATTCAGTTGCTGAGCATCCATCTTCTTCTAACAGCTTTTGCTCATTAGGGACTTTGGTTCTGGTTCTAGAGAAGATCCCACTGACTCCACTCAAACCCAGGGCACAGCTCAAAAGCAGAGGGACTTTGGCAGTCGCTGCTGGTTTCATGAGCTCCAGCTGCTGTCCCTTGCTGTCCTGGGAGCTGACACAACTGCTTGTGAAGCTGGGCCACCAACTAAACCAGGGAACTTGCCCAAGTTTAAAAATAATCCCATGACAACTCATGTGTCATTGACCCACTATCCAAGTTCAGAGGTAAGAGCTGTTCAGGTTTCTCAGCTTCAGCTGGATTTGAGTCAGCAAAACAAGGTTTCTCTTTCTAAGGTGAATGAAAATAACTGAGACCAACAAGGGGAGCTTCTTACTAAAATAAAAGAGACATTCCCTCTCCACTTACTTTGACTTTAAGCTCAAATAAGGAACATAACAGAGAAATCATGCCTGTTGGAGGCTTTTTGTGTGTGGTAATCTTGCCTCCTACTTTACTTTGTAAAAGCCTCTGCTATGAAGTTAATGCTACATGGATGAATTAGAAGTAAAGCTGACAAACATTTAGGAGGTAGACTTGGTCTTGAACCCTAAGCACTGATGAGGAAAAGGGTTCAAAAAAGGCCATTTTTGCAGGGGTAGTGGTCAATGGCTCAGAGTCCTGATGTACCCTAGTGACAAGTGGTGTCCCTCAGGAGTCCACATTGGACCAGAGTTCTTTAAATATCTTCATTAATAACAGATGAAGGGATTGAGTGCACTCTCAGCAGGTCTGCAGATGACACCAAGCTAAGAGTGCAGGGACACACCTGAAGGACAGGCCAATCCAGAGGGACCTGGATGAGCCCCAGAAGTGGAGTCCCAGCACAGGAAAGGCCTCAGCCTGTTGGAATGAGTCCAGAGAAGGCCAACGAGATGAATAAAGGGATGGAGCACCTCTGCTGTGAGGAAAGGCTGGGAGAACTGGGATTGTTCAGCCTGGAAAAGAGAAGGCTTCAGGGTGACTGTCCTGCTCCCACCCAAGAGGGTTAATTTTTGTAGTAGCCAGGAGAGATCATGGTAGGGACATGGAAGTTATCCTAACACCTTCTGTCAGTGCTAGGGGTGAGGGGAAGGGAGTCTCTTCTGAGGAGAAGGGGCTCCTTCCAGTGGAGTAACTAAGCTGAATAGAAAAGTGGGGAGGCCCAGGTTCTGAACCAGAGGGAACAATTTATTGTCTGTTGTTGGAGCTCCTGCAGTGAGCAAGAACGTTTCTTTTTTGTACTCTCTGTCATTACTATAGTGCTGTTACTGTTCATTTTCTTATCTCATCGCTGTTTCCAGTGAATTGTTCTTATCCCAACCCATGATCTTTGCCTTTTGTGCCTCCAATTCTCCTCTCCATCCTGCTGCAGAGGAGAGAAGGGATTTGGGGGAGTAAGTGACAGTGCATGGGTTGGAGAGTCTTGGTGGGAGCACCATTCCTAAACCATGACAGTGACACAATTGGGGTTCCAGTACCTGCAGGGAGCCTCTAAGAAAGATGAAGAGGGATTATTTACAAGAACATACTGTGACAGGACAAGGGTGAATGGCTTCAAACTGAAACAGGGCAGATCTAGGTCAAACATCAGGAAAATCTTCTCTGTGAGGGTGGTGAGGCCCTGGCACAGGCTGCCCAGAGAAGCTGTGGCTGCCCCATCCCTGGAAGCATCCAAGGCCAGGTTGGACTTAGACTTGGGAGCAACCTGGGACAGTGAAAGGTATTCCTGCCCATGGCAGGGGGCTGGAACTAGATGTTCTTTAGGTCCCTTCCAATCCAAACCATTCTGTGATTCTATGATTCTATGATACTTGGGCTGGAAGAGACAGAGGAGGATTCTAGGCAGGCTATGGGGAAAGGGGCTAGGCTGATTATTGGCTTCACCAATAATCATTAACTGGCTTAGAGGAAATCCAAGTAGGAAAGGGTTTGAATTATAGAAAAATGGCAAAATGCACCAAAAATGATAGCATAGAAGTGTTCAAAAGCTAAAAATAAAACCAGTCATCTTGGGCAGCAGGGAAGATGTCTTTAAGAGTCAGAGCAACCAGGCAGGGGATCAGGCTCCCAAGAGAGATAGTCAAGGCACCAGAGTGCTTCCAGCAGAAACAGATAAGATGTGAGAGGGAATGGCATGTGGAGAAATGTGGTTTTGTGATGCAGGGGTGCAGGCTTGAGGTTTTCCTCAGCTGTGCACTGTATGATTAAGATACAAAGAATTCATTACAGATCTGCCATACTTCTCAAGAGGTTAATGACAGATTGTGGAACACTGTGAGTATGGAAAAAGTATAAGGAAACACTGTGAGGGGAAAAAAAACCCCAAAGCCCAAATCAACAACAACTTCATTTTCCTTTTAAACAGTGAAAATAAATATAAAAGTGTGCTTCTTTTGCCTGCTCCTGCAAAATCTAGAGGTGACAAACAAGGATTGGGCACAGGTTCTCTCTTCTCCAGGGTACATTTATGTATGGCAAATCTTCCCATCCATTATCCACGTGGATCTTGCTTGAGTTTGCTAATCCTGCCAGCTGACAGCACAGTAACAGCACAGTATTTCACCCAGCAGACAGTCAAGGACAAATTTTGTAATGTAGACCTGGCCTCAGGCAAATATTGCTGTTGTGCTGAATTGTTTACATTTTCAAAAAAAATTTTTTTTGCAACCTTGAAGTTGGAAATACACTTCATTTAAAAATATCCCTCTGTTTTCTTCTATTTTAAAAAAAATTTCCCCAGTAAAAGCTGAGTCTGATAATATCACAACACCAGGAGCCCTTTAGAGTCAGCCTACAATGCCCAGGCCTTTAATCTGGCCCAGATGTTATCTCCTACTGTAACAACAAGAAAATCTATGAAAATACATGTTTGAACACATATGAAGGTAAAAGTTAAATGCTTCTGTGAGTTTCTAATACTCCTGAAAATAATTCCGATTTTGGAATTTAAGTGCCTCAAATGTTGCTCTAAGTTGTTCTGCTCCATATCATTATTCTACTCACCAGCTGTCACGTTCTGTGAGGGAGGGAGAATGTGATGTAGACGTCTACACTGAATGAAAACGTTTTAATCATGAAGTAGATTTTCTCATCTAGAGGAAATGCAAGAAAACCTCATTTCACATTGTTTATTAGGAACAAAGAAGGTGAGGAGGGAAGTTTTTTTCCAATTGAGAGTATATTACAAAATCTTAACTATGCAAGAGGGGAAAAGACTATGTTTAAACTCATATTATTGGTACCACCGCTCTAAGCAGCCCAAACCCAGCCCGCCACATTTAGTTTAGCAAGGGGGACGATAACGCAGGGCACCCCCAAAATCGCTAGGAAATAAATCACGCATCATTACATCAGCCAGGCGGCAATTCCTGCT
>NW_005054326.1:2771464-2802009 GCF_000277835.1 Geospiza fortis | reverse complement strand
TGCGCTGGGACTTGGGAGAAGTTTGTGTTTCTCTGGTGAAACACCACGGATGTTCACGCAGCTTTAAAGGAGCAGTCGAGCGCCTTACGAGGGGCTGTTACTTAAAGTAGCTGAGAATTTTGATTCTATTTCCCTGCTCCAACAAAATTTCTTGTCTTGCAGGACACACTCTGAAAGAAAACACGATTTTCATTATTACATGTTTTTTTTTTTTAATACTGTAGACCTAACTACAGTAACTATTATCTGTGTTTGGTCTTTCTGGAAGAAATCATCTGTAGTGCTTGCATACATGATGTTTCTGTTTACTTGATTTAGACTTTTTTCATACTAGATGAGCAAGAGATTAATTGCTAACAGTTAATCAACCACATTTTGATTTAGAGAGTTCCTCCCCATTAGAGTGTTTTGATGAAAGTTGTTCTAAAGGTGGCGTAGGTTGAAGTAAGTGCTCAGCCTCCAGTTGCTCAGTAATCTGGAAAACAAAGATTTTCATCTCATCCATAGCCTTTTTTTTTTACCCTGTGCATCTGTTTGCCATATTGTATCCTGTTTGCAGAGATACAAATATACTTATTTAAATGGCATGTGTAACTTTTCGTACTTATGTTGTGACTGTTAAACCCCAAATTTTAAAAGTTAAGTTGGCTCTCCAGTATGGGGAGAAACTGTTTCCTGATTAGTTTATTTTAGTAAGTAACAATCATACCCATGCTTAATATACCATGAATTTGGCTTTAATTTGATGGTCAGTCTAGTTCAAATGACAGCACAGAAATAGCTGTTGTTTGTGATGTCACAGAATATGGTTACAGTAATTTCTGCAAATTAACCTCAAAATAGTGGCATGTGCTTTTGCAAATTTTTGTATACTTCATGCCTAACGGGGCACTTTGAAGAAGCATTAAGTGTATAAATCATATGACTGTCCCTTCTTTTCTCATCTCTCATCTCTGTCTTTTGCCAAGGACATTTGTATCCCAGCAGCATTTCTGTTTCTTCTGTGTTCATGGTGCCCTGCTGTTTGGTTGCCTACCTGAAGTTGTAATCCTCTGTTTGTGGCACCATAGTAATTTTCCTACTGGCTAATTGTTACTTTAGATAAAGATAAACAGCAGGAACAGCTGAACCGTGAAGAAACAAAAATCAAATTTTAATGCATACATTCTCCCTAATAAACAGCATCTGTGCAAGTGGGGTAGGTTGGAGTAAGATGTGTTGAGTTCAGGAGAGGTGTCAGCAGTTCCTTAATGAGGCAGAGGCAGTGCCAGCATGAGTATGAATAAGCTTATACATGAAAGTAGAGTTGAAGTTAGGCAGTTCACTGTTTAATGTGAATTCAGTGCTGTAGAGGATGCCAGGCTAACAGTGCTGGAGACAGAAACTGAGCAAATGTAGTGGTGTGTGTTTGTGGGTTGCAGCATCCTTTCTGCTTCCAGAGCCAGCCTCCCATTGTCATAGAAAATGCAAATGGACAAAGGTTTATGACAACTGAACTATTACTCTGAAGAAACTGCGCTAGACTTGCTTGCCAGTCTGGAAAGGAAAAAAATCAGTACCTGGAAATGCATAAGGACTTGAAGAAGTATGAAACTGTTACTGGCTAGAAATGGATGCACAGGGCAAG
The DNA here is from genome assembly GCF_000277835.1 of Geospiza fortis. NCBI lineage: Eukaryota > Metazoa > Chordata > Aves > Passeriformes > Thraupidae > Geospiza > Geospiza fortis. The sequence goes on along the minus strand of NW_005054326.1, from coordinate 2,800,382 downwards.
GCACCTGTCTCAAAAATCATCCAAGGACTGCAATAAACCAGATCCTACTGATGTTGTCAGGGCAAGTGTTTCAATTTCTGGGGCAGGAGGTTACCATTAGGACAGCATGCTGTGGAGGTTCTGTGGTTTGGGCTTGGGTTTTTTTTTAATGTTATAGCTGCTAAAAGAACGATGTCCCTGGTCTCTGTTCTTTCCTCTTGGCCCATGGTTTGATTTGGGACATTGGACTTTCACCTCTGACCAACAGTGCTTCTTGAAGCATCCCTTAGGATATTCCAGAGGAGTGGAGTTAGAGCTGCTCCATGGCACTTTGAGGTGTTCTTCAGGACAGCTCTGAAACCAATGAGAGAGATAATTGTTGGATAACTGACAGCTGCAACGAGGCAAAAGCAGTGTCATCACATCTGCCAGGTACAGATAACTGAGGTTTCAACTTTTTAAAAAGTGATAAATAGAGTTCTTCCTCCATCAGTGTTCATGACTTGCTTTCTTCCTTAAATAGCTCTCCAGTCAGCATGCAATTGCTGCTTTGTTTTGGCTTTAAACCCTGATCATGCAGGCAGTCCATAAAGCTCTTGCTTGAATAGAAATCTTATAAAGGGTATTTGTGAAAACCTTCTGAATGTTACAGACCCCTGTGTTTAGGGTCAGATAGTGAAGAAATGAAAATGACTTTTTGGTAATGGGTATTTTCAAACTATGCTTTCCTAGAGTTCAGAAGAGAGTTTGTTTGAATCCATTATTATTGTAATGTTACTGTTTTAATTTATTTTAATCCATTGTTTCTGTTTTCATAAACAGATCCTTGTTTTTTTGTGGTTTTTTTTTTTAAGATAGATCCATTTACATGCTGTTTAGAAGAGTTTAATGTTCAAAACTTTGCTGAGTGGTGGTGTGTTCAAAACTTTGCTAAACTTTTCTACCAGAAATCAGAGAAGGGGATAAAGAATAGGTTTTTACTCCTGAAGCACTCGGGTTGGAGACCAAGTGTGGCATTTCCAGGTAGAGCTATGTTTTTGCATTCAGGGGAAGGGTGTCTTCACCTAAAGACTGTACAATACTATGACAGTAAGGCTTGGAAATATTTTTTTTAATAATCATGGTCTATTTCTTCTTCCAATCTTGAATCAACCATTTTCTAGTCATGTTTCTTTATTGTATGATTCCTCAGAAATCAGTGTGCCCTTGTCTGCCATTTTCCTCTTTCATCTTTTCATAGAATAGTCTAAAATTAGTGTGATCTAAGGTGTTCCAAAATCCACTATTAATTTTACAGTTCTTTCAATTGCATCTCTGTGATACAGTTTAGTTATCATCAGATTGCTTTAGCTTTTATTTAAAACTGAAAAATTAGGACTTAAAAAGTTTGATGGCAATTTTTACTGTTTTGGAGGTAAGGTAAAGTAGCATTTTTGACAAGATATAGGGAAATTCTGAAGATATAGGGAAGGTCTGGTTATGGGTTTATGCAGGTAAAGGACTTCTTGCATCCTTCAGCATGAGTTATATGAAGGTGTTCATGTGGAAAGCTTTGTTTTTGTTTCACAACAATACTGGTTAGAGGGGCATGAACTGTATTCGTGTTTCCTTTTTCCCTAGAGTGTTGCTTCAATCTGCATTCCCAGAGTTCTAGGTAAGGAATTTGGCTATAAGTGATAGAATATGTAGAAGCGTTTTGGTGGTTTTTTAAAATTTTTTTTAAAGGATTGGGCATATAGGAAACCTTTCAAGCTCTGTCTTTGGGAGCTGGAGAAATCTGATTCCTTTGGGCATTTGTAATTCACCTTTATGATGATGTCGCATTTCAAAAATGCCAGCTTCAGAAATATCTGCTGCAGTGCATGTAATATGGGATTTACTTTTTAGTTTAAGCCAACTAGAGTGAAGATATTTTTTCTTCCCCCTGAGGGAGTAGGCTAGGGCAGGAAAACAGGGAGAAACTGGTCTCAGTTTCTGATTTGTCACCATTCATCTCCTCAGGTAGCAAGTCTGCAGACTTAAATACTATATTCTTTGTCCCCAACATATTTAACCTCATTAATTTCCTAAGAAATGTTAAATACTTGGGTTGCTTTGCTGGTGCTATCTTCCAAAGTTCCTTGTACTGTAGGGAGGGGTCCATGTTACTGCTGTGTGGTGCCAGAAGTGCAGTTGGAACTGAAGCTTTGTTGCACACTCCGGCTTCTGGCTGAGCTGGTGGCTCTGCTGGGTCTGGGAGCCTGCTCATCTCCTCCAGTTCTCCTGCTGGGAGCCCTCATGCCTCCCCCCTCACCTGAGAGCTTTGGGCAGAACTTAGGTTGATAAGGAATTTCCTTCAGATGGACTTGTACCAGTAAGAGGTGTAAGTTGCTCAGAAAGATGTGGAGGGGCATGCAGCTGCCCTGCAGGCTTCAGGGTTGGTCTGCTTGTGTTCACAGGTGGTGCTCCCCACTTAAAACTGAGCCCTGAAGTTTTAAAAGCTGTGGCTCAGCAAGGGTGACTCTTGGTGTGTGCACATGAGGTTTGGGATGAGCCAGCAGCCAGTGATTCCACTTCTTCTGTGCCAAGCACTTTGTAGTGATGACTCTTCCAAAGTGTAATTGCTGTTCAGTGAACAAAGTGCTCTCCTAATAACCTTTAGTTTTTCAGCTCACACATCAGGTGTGGCTTCAGAGTATGTACCACTTGCAGAGCTACAGAATGCACAGTGATCCAAACAAAGAGGCTGTGTCATTCTTTTGTGGTAATTGTCCAAGGCTTGAAAGGGGAAAGCTTTGGATCTTTAAGAGATTATACATAAATGCTGGGTATTGACACCCTAAATATTGATCAACCTTTTCCAATTTATATATTTACCAGGCAAGCTGACATAGAGAGCCTTCATTAAACTCTCTAGATATCCTTGTTGTTTATAAATATTTATGTCAGGACATTCACAATGTGAAAGGCTTGCTATTTGCTCCACATGGACAAACTTGCTCAGAACACAGTGCTTGCATTTGCAAGTAGAAATGATCTTGTTGTCATTTCTGCTTTTTGATATATTCTCTGGTGAAATGGTTGTGAAAATAGGGTGGGGTTTTTGTCTCATTATTATCTTGCTACAGACCTTTTGATTTCCATGTTATTGGAACAGATCCCCACCAATTTTGAAATGGAGTCAAAAAGTCAGTCTATGAATAGAAAGGGAATACCTTTGTCTGTAACACCTTATTCTTAATAGACTTTTAAGAAACTAACCAAAGTCGAGGTTAAAAGAGGCAATGCTTTAGTTAGTAAAACTCTGCTTCCTTGGCAAAATGTTATAAACTACTTGGAGATAGAAGCGTGTTAGTTTAAAAGCTGGAATGCTTTTTGAGCTTCAGTATTTATAAGGAGAGAACAATAAGGAAATGTTTTTAGTATAAACAGACATGGAAAATGGCAACATTCATACAGATTTTTTTAGTATCTTGTTACAGGATCACATTACCTAAATAGAATTACTCCCTCGTGATATAATCAATGCAGCAGTAATGGGATTATAGTGTTAATTCTGTTTATGAGGGCCATGTGTGAGTTCTTGATGTCCAATTTGGAAAGTAATCATATTTGAGACAGAAAATTTTAATCAGCTAGCTATATAATTTTGCATAATCAAAAATGGTTTGTTTTCTTCTTTATGATACCTTTATATTTTTCCTGTTATTCCTCCCATCTCTGCCCAGTTAGTTCCCAGAGGAAAAATACAGTTTGTGTGTAGTGTGCTGGGGTTTTTAAACCATTTGTGCCTCTAGAATTCCTTAATAACAAAGATTCTCTTATGTCCATTGTCAGTGTTCAGGCTTATAGAAAGTAGCTGATATGTTTGCTGGAATTGTGGAAGTTAAGGATATGTGGAAAGTAACAGAAATTTAAGGTGTTACAGAATTTTAAACCTTGTTCCCTTAATTGTTCTGTCAAAGCAGGGAATAAAACTACTTATACTCATAGTATTAGTTAAAATTAAATTGATTAAAGTGTTAATTAAAATATTAACACTTTGGAAATCCAAGAATCCTCTTGTTCACACACAGATTAATAGCGAAAGAATATTAAGAATAATAGAGGAGTAGGAATTTGTAGACCTTGTGTCTTATAAGATCTACAAAGACCTTATACAAGGTCTACAAATTATAAGACTTTGAGTCTTACTATGTCTATTTAGAAAATGCAGTGATATTCTTATAACTCAAAAACTTAACTGAATCTCAGCAGTTAGCCTTTTACCATTACCTTAGGTAATGGTAAAATGAGTAAAGTAATTTCAAGTTGTGTTTATGGGTTTGTTTTTCTTTTGAATTTCCAGAAATGAGTCCCATTCGGTTTGAAAAAGACAAGGTCATCCACCTTTTCCAAGGGATCCTGCATATATGTGTGTGTCTGTGTTGTTTCATGGGGTGGTTTGTTTGGTTTTTTTGCTATGTGTCATTACATCTAATGTAAGCCTGTTGACCATCTGGCACTAGTAGTGCTGGGATATTAAAAGTATGAGAGTTAAAAGTATGCTACAACAGTCTTTTCACAAAATAAAAATTAAATGTCCAATGAGTCTCAAAACTACTGAAGTATGTGCACATCTTCCCTTACCCATTAAAACCAGTCCATAGCTATTCATTTGAACTGGGGTCTTTTGTCCTAAATTCTGTGTTCCTGCTTTACAGCGACTTCCTGATAGTGCTTAAAAAAATCTAAGCTAACAAAAAAAACCCCAAAAAACCAAAAAAAAGCCCCAAAAAAACCACCCAGCAAAACAGAATAAATTAGCTGTTTTTTTTTATTTGGTTTTTACCTATTGAGACAAACTGACACACTTCAGGAAATAATTTTTGAGTATCTTTTAGGCTGGTGTGCAACCTTGGATAAATTGTTGGAAAAGTCATCTGAGAGTAGTTCATTGCCTGTGAGCTTCTTGTCAGTGTGGAGAAAGGCCTTGTTTGTTGGAGATGTGCTGCTGTTGAGGATGTGAATTCTTTGATCCATGTGGAACTAAGAGGAGTTGGGGTAAGATCCCATGGCTTGGGCTGTTCCCATGCGCTTGGGCTACACTCCAGCAAAGGAGATGAGTGAGCTGGTGGGAGTGACAGAGAGTGACACTTCCAGGCCATTCCTGACCGGATGTGCACCCTCAAACATGAGCTGTTTAGGCTGGAACACATAATGAGCTGCAGTTGCTCTAGAGTAGCAACAAACCTTGGGGCATTCCCACCTCGGCTTGCTAGGGTGTACAAACTGTGTCTTGTGGCCTTTAGCATTCCTAGAATTTGGGAAATGGGCTCCAGCTGTCCCAGCAGCACAGTGTTGTGTCTCAGTGCTGTCCTTCAGTGGGGGGACTCAGCTTCAACAGCTTCCTGAGGATTATGATCGAGGCTCTTGGCTTGTTTGTCACTGTTAGGAAAAGGAGCACTGTAGGAAAAGGTGATGCCAGAAGGTGTGAAGGGCAGTGTTTTGTTTCAGTGTGATCCAGTTCTCCTCCCTTAGTTTAGATTGCAGAATGCCATCCCTGCTGAGATGCGGGGCTCTCAGTGGTGGAGCCCAGCAAGGCTTTTCTGCAGGAGCAGAGGTGCTTGTAACTCACATTTTCATTAAACAGATCGTGTCGATTTAAACATGGGTGTTGCCTGTAGAACTGGGGAACTATTGCCAATGTGTGTGGAACTGGAATGACTTCATCTGCAGCCCTGTGTGTTATTCTGACAACTGTTTGAGAGGCTGGAAGAGTGTTGGAGGAAAATTATGAGGACACCTGAGAAAATGAGCTGTATAATGTTGAAGTTCTGCAGACATTAATGTGGATCATGGAAGTACTTGATTGCACATCCCTAAGGAGCCCTCCTGCTTTCCATAGCCTGCAGTTTGCCCTGGAAAGGGCCAGGTCACCTTTATTTTGCTGCTGCTCTGTAACCAGAAGGGTGGTGTAACCATGGAAGAAGGTGGTGGTGTTTCATGGCAGTGCAGCTGTAAGATGGTGCATCAGCTCTCTGCTCATCCTGTTGTCAGCCAGGTAGATTCAGAATATAAAGACAGAAAAATGTCAGAGCTAAAGTGCTGCGTTCCACTCCCATGAGAGTGCAATCCAAAGAACTTCAGAACAGGGGAATCCATGTTACAGAAAGGTGGACAAAGGGTCTGTGTGAGTGTGCTACCTAGCACTGAGAAGAGCCAAGCTCTGGTAATCCTGCTGTGTGGCTCTGTTGCCAGTGGGATGATTTGGCAGGTGATACCTGCTATTCAGAAGGTTTTTTGCCTGTCATAGGCTGGGACTTCATGGTGTAGTTCAGTCATGAGTGCTTTTGCTATAATCTGGCAGGTCTGTTGGCTTTTTATGCGTGGAATATTCCTGTTCTTTCCTGAAGTCCTTTTTCTTTTCTTTTCTTTTTTTTTCCTCCTCTCATTCTCATGTCTCCATCCTTCTATCTTTAGTAAGGTAATTTTTTCTCCTGCATTTAGCAGGCTAAAGGTTGACTTACTGCCTCTGTACCAGCTAGTCCTGCAGGATGTCTTGGTCTATAAGGCTGGTATCTGGCCAAAGGCCTGAAAAAGTAAAGTTTAGTGCAGAATCCAAATGGTGTTGTTGCCTAGCTTGGTGTCTTTGCTGTTGCACTGATGTGGCTACTCATCTCCTTCACTGGCCTGCTGCTCCTGTGAACTTTTGAGTTACTATCTGAACAGCCCTTGCATGGCATGAGGAATATATTTAAGATTAGCTGAAAAGAGGAGAAAAATCCCTTTCTGCCAAGTTTGGGCTGCCTCATGCTTGTTTACTAAATTCCTGGTTGCCTGCTGTGTTCTGCAAGTATATTTGTGAGAATAAGGAGTTTCATAGAGAAGAGTGCTCTCTGTTCACAGTGAAAGAGGAATGGTGGGCACTAGTAAGTCAGTTAATTATTTTTATTTTTAAAAATGTATGGAATTGTGTCTTGTGTGGAAAAAACTGGGCAAGTGCTGTGACAGAGAACTGGGTGTAAAATTCTGGCCTGTTGCTTGCTGTGCTTTAAAACTCTTAATGTATTTCTTGGTGATTTTATTATTTGCTTGAAAATATAAACCATCTCTGTGTAAGTTTCTTGAGGCTGGTTCCCTGCTATTTGGAAAAATTTATGTTAATTTTCTAATTGTCTCTCTTCTTATTTGATACAAGTCTCCCAGGCTTTATTCCCAATGCTACCTCAATCTTTTCATTCTTGCTTCCCCAAACTGAGCAGCAAAACTCAAATATTTGCAGAAAATAAATATACAGAATTTCTTAGAAGCATGAGCAGTGATGAAGAAATTTGAAACCCAGGGAGTGAAGGGACAGTCCTCACAACTGTCTGCTCCAGAGTCCTTGTGCCAGTCCAGAAACTTTTCCTTACATTCTTGTGTTGGTTCTCTGTGGGACATCTTGGGGATGATTATTATATTGCACACAAGGAGTTTTGTGTATTGATTGGTTTTAGGGATGTTGCAATTAGTGTTCTTTGCTGTTTATCTATGTCCATTTCTCTGCTTTTCCTTCTCTTGTGAGCTGAATGTGAGTGCATTGTCATTCTGTCAAGGCATTTGGAGTCCTTGCTTACTGTGCCTCATCCAGGTCAGCATGTATTTGTTTGGTGCATCTCATCACTGTCTCCTCTTGTCTCCAGTCCTCACATTTGCTCTCCTCATAGCAGTGTGCTTGGCAGTGCCAATTCACTTTTGACACTCAGAGTTCTTCAGCAAGACTTTTAAAAGATGGGGAGTATTCCATTCCCAACTCAACATCATCATCTTTCAGTGTGACAATCCAGGGGGTTTCTTCCTGTGACTTCAGCATGGACATTTCTTTCCACAATGTCAGCAGCTGCTCAGTGGTATCCACACTGTGATTCTGTGGCAGGTTGCCACAACTTCTCGGCAGCCACCACTGCTCTGAGTCCTGTTCCTTAACTGGAGGTTCATGAGGAACTGGTTCAGCTAATTAGTCAAAGGTGATGCAGTCCTTCCTTTCCCTGCTGTGCTACTGCTTATATTGATTTGATTTCTGGTCTGAACTGATTCTGGATGATGGCTGGCTAAAGATTGCTTTTTGGCAGGTGGTGGGGAGAGCTCAGTATCCTTCTGCTGGTTTAGCTCCCTGCATTGTCCCTCCTGCATTGTGGCACGGGCCAAGTGCTTGAGCCAGGGCAAAAGAGGGGTCGGAACCAACAGCTGGAAGTGGAGCTGGGGAGAAGGGAGATGGCTGCAGTCACATCTTGAGCAGATACAGCAGGCTGCCAGTGGAGTGGGGAGAGCTGCTCCCCCTTCCAGCTCCCTGCTGCTCGCCTTATGTCAGCTTTGGAGTTTGCTGAACCACTTCTTGAGTTGATTCAACTTGCTAACCCAGTCAAACCTTTCGCTGACATCGGGATTTGGATCAGCTTGGGAGGGGACCCTTAACTGAGGGAGGGGGTAGAACAGCATTGCTGGGGTTTGGGACTGAGAAAAAAGGATTTGGGAGAAATGAGCGTGTGCTAAATGTTTTAGCCAGGCTAAACTCCATGTCAGTGAAAGAGAATGAGTGTGGTGATGTTCGCAGGGGTCCCAGGATGAGGGAAGAGACGAGGATCTGACTCCATGTTTCAGAAAGCTTGATTTATTATTTTATGATATATATTATATTAAAACTATACTAAAAGAATAGAAGAAAGGATTTCATCAGAAGGCTAGCTAAGAATTGAAAAAGCATGATAACAAAGGCTTGTGACTGACCGAGACAGTCCGGACAGCTGGACTGTGATTGGCCATTAATTAGAAACAACCAACATGGACCAATCACAGATCCACCTGTTGCATTCCACAGCAGCAGATAATCATTGATTACATTTTGTTCCTGAGACTTCTCAGCTTCTCAGGAGAAAAAATCCTAAGGAAAGGATTTTTCATACAACATGTCTGTGACAAATGAGCATGTTGAAGGTAGCACTGCTCTTGCCTCATGGCACCCAGAGCTGTCCTGGATCACTGAAGGTAGAAAGGATAAAGTGGGAATTTGTGGAAAAGGCCACTGGACTAGTTAAAGAAAAGCATGACCAATTCTGACAGCTTAAAATTGCCACTGAAACACCCAAAAGATCAAAAATCCTTTTTAGCTGGTAAAGTGCTCATTTTATCTTGGTTTATCACTTTGCATCCTGTGACAGCAGCATTTTTATGCCTGTAACAGATGCCCGTAAGTCAGATGTACAAAGCAAGACTTGAGTAAACAAGTGCAAAGGAAGGCAGACTTGAGTGTCCTGGGGATTAGCAACTTTCAGTAAGAGAGACAGAAGCTGCAGCCAAGAGAAATACATGGTGTAAGAACTGGAGGTTGGTGGTGGGAAGAAGGATGCTGGTAGAATTCTAGTTGTAAAAGTAAGGCAAAAAAGATAATTAAAGTCTGGATAAAAGATATTAAAATCTGGAGTTTAATACTGCATGTGGTAAACTTAGGAAAGGTCTTACCTGAACATTGGAGTTAAGAAACAGGCTCAGTGACCACTACTGGCAGAAGTTTCTTACCATGTAATTTATTTTTGTTGCAGTTGGAATGTGTTGAACTTGAGTTTTTGTAATGTTTGTGTTCTTTAAGGAAAAATTTTTTCTTGCTGGTGGATACAAAAAAAAAATCCCTTAGTTTATAACTAAGCATAACTCTTACTCTTGTAAGTAAGACTACCCAAAGTATTGGGTGCTTTAATTAGAAGAATAACCTGCATGTAGACCTCTCATAGAGGACATACTAATATTCATTAGTATTTCTGTTCTTGATTTCCAGTATAGGTGTTCTTATCTTTCAAGAATATGTGCTTCTCTTCAGTGTATTGTAGTTTGTTGCAGTTACACTATATTTTGTTATTATGTCTATAGAAAGAGAAATAAAAACATTTAAAGAGTTCAGCTTCTTAAAATAAAATCTGAATTGTATCTTTTTGCCCCATTATAACTTAACTGCCAAATAGTTGCCCAGCTTTGAAAGGGGATGCTCCTGGACTTCTTCCCAGGTTATTAGCACAGGTCATAACTTCATTATTCAAGCAAGCCATCTCTTTAGTGTCCTGTGCTTTTGGAGCTGGGGCAGGGCACAATCTTCTGGCACAATTTTACTCTTGGCAGTGCTGCCTGGGTGAAGTAAATGCAGAGATGATACTCGGTCCTAGTGCTGCCAACTTCAGTAACTGGGTTTTATAGCCCATTGCAGCCTTAGTGTGTTCTGGGAAGGGCTGAGGCAGTGGGGAACAAACCTGGTTTTTATTATTTTGGTGATGCAGGCTTCATTCCTGAATGTCGCAACAAATTGGAAAGCTTAACGCGCTCATCTGCCAGCCCTTTGGAATGTGTTACAAGTTGAGGCTTTGTATCAATCTGCATGAAGCTACACATCCTAAGTGTGGCTGTGTTTCTCCTGAGCTGTCATTCAGCTAAGCTGTCTGATTGATGCAAAGGTGTTTGTCTGCGGTCCCTGCTCAGCCAGTCTGAGCTCCAGCAGGGACTGAGTAACCTCTGCACATGGCTGTGGGAAGCTCAGCAGTGCCTCCAGGCCTGGCTGGTTACCTGGTGTTCCAGTTCAGTGCATGCTCTGTGCATGGCTGCTCCATGGTGCACATAATAATGAAGTTTGTACTCACTGCTGTGTGGATTTACTTTTCTCCAAATGCTGGGCACACTGTCTTACCAGAGAAAGCTGTGCCAGCTGGCTGCACACCCCTGTGTGCACTAGATGACACTGAGCTGGCTGTTAACTAGATTTTTCAGGTTACAGTTGTAGCCAGGCTTTAAAAAGCAAAGGTTTTTATTGCATTACAAATTTTTACACCTTGTAGTTTATGGTATTACAATTTTTTTACACCTTGCAGTTTATGGAATACTTTTTTTCTGAAACATGTGATCTTAATAAGCAATCTGCCCTTCAAGAAAATGCACTGTAATAATTTTAAATCTTAGGGGGTAGGAAATTATGCAAGGAAGGGAAGGAGATATTAAAAATTCATTATTAACTTACTTTACTATAAAGATTCTCCATCTAATTTAAAAAAGTCTACCCCTTCTCCATGGGAAGATAATTTCTAAACTTGCATGGTTTTTTCCACAAATAAAAATTGCTTTCTGGAGAAGGGAATACAAATTTGGTATTATTAAAACCGAAAAAGTTCACCCCTCCCTTGTTCTATCTAAAGTTCAGCATCAATCAAGTTACATCCAGTGTTTCTAAATTTAGGATAACAGTCTAAGCAATTCAGTTTTCTTAAAAACCAACAAAACTCCCACCACCCCAAAACACATGTAGAACTCATTTAATTGCAGGTAGATGAAGGAACATTCTTAGTCCTTTCAGCTTCTCCCAATTCGCATGTGACAGGGTCTTTGAGAAATTGTTTTGTAATAAGATAATGAGGGGAGTAGTCTGATCTTGGAAATCAACTTTTGAGTTTACTGAAGTCTGTGAGTATTTCCAGTTTCAGTGTGAGTTTGGCATACAGGGAACTGTTCCTCTTCTGGCAATGTGGCCCTTGACATTACTGAGCCATGCATGTCCTTGGCTCTGCAAATTTTGACCTTTTGGTTAAGATATCCATCCTGCTGCAGATTTGAAGTGCCCATGTATGCTGAAAAGTAAATCTGCAAGATCCCTGTGAAATTTGTGTGGTGACAGGTAGAGGAGCGTTTATAGATCTAAATGCCTCTGTAGAGCTCTGGTGCTACATTTTCTGAGTAAATGCCAGGAAAGGCACAAATGTTTTTTGGTAGTGGGTTTTAAAGGGTGTCATTGTCTGCCTTATACAAATGTAGTATTTTTCTGAACCTTTTGTTGAAGTAGGAATGAGGCTGGAATTTTCATAATGCTATATATAGCTTGTGGTTAAGGACAATTAAGCAGGACAATTACATTTAAGAAGGTGTCTTTTTTCATGGTTACTGCTTTACATTAGTCATCTTAGGTGTTATGAAAAATATACAGACAGGGTAAGCAAATAAAGCATATAAAATGAAGGCTTTGTGTTAGAGAACTAAGCAGAAATGGTAGAGTTGAGTTTGAAAGAATGATGTTGTCCATTCCTGTAGAATTATTTTTCTCCCTACCTCCTCATACAACCTTCAACACTCTAAACCAACACTTGCCTCATGCTGTGCAATGAATTTTGTATTTTTATGTACTGTATGTAAAATGTCTGAGATACATTATTTCAGGGAATATTGACACACAGGTGGCTCTGATAGCTTGACATGAATTATGCTTCTATAGAGATGGGGTGTATATTACTAAATTCTATCAAGAAAAGTAATCCTTGCTCAGGTGAGCCACTACTGAGTGCTTAGAAAACTGCTATGCTCTTGTCTTTCTGATCCTTCTCTACAGAGCAGTGTCATTTGGGCACTTCAAACCTCCATTTTCTTTGTTCTCTCCCTTCTTCTTTAATGTTATTTTAATAATGCACAAACCCAGAATAGCGAGCTGCCCATTATGAAGACTTGTAACTAAGTTGAAAAGGTTTGAGTCGGTGCTTTTTAGTCAAACTTCAAAACGGCTCTCCAGTATTTCTTAATTTTGTAAAGAGACTCTCAAATCTGTAGCTCCTGATGACCTGACAGTGCAAGCTGTGATGGGTATGAGTGATGCTGACACCTGTCTGTGTGTGTGTTTCTGTCCCGTGTGCAGCTGCCCCGCTGCTGCTGTACGCGAACCGCCGGGACCTGCGGCTGGTGGACGCCGCCCACGGCAAGGAGAACGCCACGGTGATCGTGGGCGGCCTGGAGGACGCGGCCGCCGTGGACTTCGTGTTCCTCAAGGGCTTGATTTACTGGAGTGATGTCAGTGAGGAAGCCATCAAAAGGACAGAGTTCAACAGATCCGGGAGCGTGCAAAACGTGGTGGTTTCTGGGCTTCTGTCGCCCGACGGGCTGGCCTGTGACTGGCTGGGGGAGAAACTCTACTGGACAGATTCAGAAACAAATCGGATTGAGGTTTCTAACCTAGATGGATCACTGAGGAAAGTTTTGTTTTGGCAAGAATTGGATCAACCCAGAGCGATTGCCTTAGATCCTGCAAGAGGGTAAGTCTTTTTTAAAATACTTACAAATACCAAAATTTGTACTGTTTCTTGTTTATAGGAATGTGCCTTTTGTTGACAGAGTGACAAAACTATCCCTTGTCTCCTCAAAAAGGAAAGAAGCACAGAAGTTTCTCTCTTTCATTAGGTGAAAAAGCCACCTCATAGGCCTAGGGTGTGATGGTGTTCACAGGGGTCCCAGGATGAGGGAAGAGATGAGAATGTTGACTCCATGTTTCAGAAGGCTTGATTTATTATTTTATGATATATATATTATATTAAAACTATACTAAAAGAATAGAGGAAAGGATTTCATCAGAAGGCTAGCTAAGAATAGAAAAGGAATGATAACAAAGGCTTGTGACTGACCGAGACAGTCCGGACAGCTGGACTGTGATTGGCCATTAATTAGAAACAATCACATGAGACCAATCACAGATCCACCTGTTGCATTCCACAGTAGCAGATAATCATTGATTACATTTTGTTCCTGAGGCCTCAGCTTCTCAGGAGAAAAAATCCTAAGGAAAGGATTTTTCAGAAGATGTCACGGCTACACTAGGGGACTTCACTTCAGACTTAAGGATAACTAATTGAAAAGAAGCCAAAAAATCCCGCTTGGGCAATTTACTGGAAAAAGAAGTGAACAAAGAAACTAATCACTTTGTAAGATGTTTTACCAGGAGCAAGAACCTCTGGCACCTGGCTTGGGGTTTTTTTTTTGTTTGTTATTTTGCCTTTTTATTAAACCTTTTTGTTTTCCACACTTGCAACAGAAGCCATCCTGCTGATTTTTATGCCTCCAAGGGTAGCTGAGCTATCTTGGGTGTGTTATAGACCTCTGAGAGCTTATTAGACCTGGCTCGAAGAGGCTACTGTAACACTTGTTTGTTGCATGATTTCAAATGCTGTTGTCAAAGTTATCCTAAGCCATTTTGCATCATTTGTTTCTCTTTCTATTGGTGTGATTTGCAGACTTGTGAAGTTCCATTCATATTGGTTTGTGAGCAATCAGGAATCATCAGACTTCAGAAAACAGTGCTAGAAACTTAGTTTGGCTGTAGTGCAGAAGATTAGCAGAAATGGAGAAGTTCTAACCTAAAACTTAATAAAATCTGCTTTCCTTAAAAAGCTGTGTCAGCTGCCTGTGAACAGACAGACTTGTGCCTCTCTGAAGTGTCAGGAAATGAAATTTTTTGCAGCTTTGTTCGTTGTTGATATTCATGCTTTATTGAAATATTGGAAGAAATGGGAGAAGTCAACATACTGTATTAATAACAACTTGAGATGTGTTTTGAAGCTTAATCAGAAAATTTACAAGAGAGGCTCCTTTCCCCCACCCTTGGGGGAATTCCTGTTTTAAAAATCCTGTGTTTTTGTCTCAGCTCCTTCTAGAACTCTGTTATAGTCTCAGCTCCTATTTGAGTCCCTGGATGTGGCTCTTTTTGCTCTGTTCTGGGCACAAAGCAGTGTTTGCCAACAGTGGAAAATTCAGTGGAGTTTTGGTGATGTTAAATGAATGGCTGGCTTGAGGTTACCCCCCAAAGGCAGTCATCTGTGACAAGGTGTTTGGGAGAGCCAAATTGGAATACTAATGGAATATCCTTGATGCTGTGTAGCCTTTTGAAAATATTTTATATCTGTGGTATAGAACAAGTTTTTACTGTATTTTTTTTCCTTGATCAAACGAGCTAAGCTGTTGTACTGCCATTTCACATATGTTTTTCAGCCAACTCTTTTTTGGGGGTGACAAATTGGTGCCTTGCTTTTTTGGAAAGATGAAGGTTGTGTTTCGCTGCTTGCCATTTCTTTGCATTATAATTTTTGTTTGGCTTTTTTCCTCCAAAAGAAGAAAATCTCTGCAAAACTCGGCTTCTTTCCTGAACTTCATAGAAACACTATATTTTGAGTATTTTCTTCTACAGTTCCAATAGTTCTTTGACAATTTATAAGCAGAAGATATGTTTCTTTTCCTGTACCTATATTTCAAGCTTTGGAAATAACAAAAGTATGGATGTATGCTTTTTCCATGTATTCCCAACTTGTAAATTGGAGGCAATGATAGTTAGGTGTATTTTATTAGATTCTAAAACCTTTTAAGAGTGTAAAGAAAGTGTAATGTTTGTGTCTTTTCTACCCACCATCCTGAAAGTGAGAGAAAAAGGAAGGAAGCACACATTTAAAGTGGCTTTGATTTGGCTTGTAATCAGAGAGAATGAGATTGTTGGTTAGGAGTAAAGCTCTGTTGTGGAGCCTGTTGGTCTTTGTTTAGAACTGTGTTTGTATTTTCTGAACGTGCAGAGTAGTATGCTCAGCAATCCCAACTCCATGTTTGCACACTCCTTACTCTTTCTTAATACTTTACACCAAGAGGAAAATACAAAAAGACAAATGAAATAGGTCAGCAGTAAAGCAAACCTGTAACTTTCTCCATACTGATGATCTGTCAAAGCAGTAGGAGTAAACACTCCTAAAAATATGCTGAAATTTAAAACAAAATAAGCAAAAAAAGCAAACACCAAACCCCCTTCCCCAACTCAAAACTCCTCTGACCAAAGCAAAAAAATCCCTCCAACAACTGTAATTTAAGGACAAAATATTTTCTTTCTTCCAAATTTTTGAAGGTTGCTTTCTAAGTTGTTATGTCAAGGGTATGTTTTAAGAAGGTAATACAGCAGTAAATCCACTTTATGGTTTACCATATTGCAGGTGCAAAAATTGCAGTTCTCACATGTAGTTTTATAGCAGAAAACCTTTCAGCTTTTAATAAATTTGGTTACATTTCAGAACAGCCTCCAAAGCTTGAAATATAGGTGGAAGGGTGACATGAGCACAGAGATGTAAATTTAAAAAGAAAAATAATTCCCCAAACTGTTCTTGTATGGATGCTTCTTTCACTAGTATTTACTTTTTTTTTTTTTTAGTCCTGTATTTGTCTTTTGGTTTCAAGATGTTGCCTGGCAAATAGTGGTAGGAGTGAGCCATAAAAAATTCTTAGAGCAGTTAATAAAATATGAAACCTGGAAAAGCAAACCCCCTCACATTTTCCTGCAGTCTAATCCACCTCCTATTATGCTCAGACAATGTTTGTTTCAGATACAATTTTCTAAACTTGCAATTCATGACAAGAAATAATTTAGCAAAACTTTCGCTAAGGTCATCCTTACCAATTAGTTCAGTTTTTCATTGTTAAAACAAGTTAAATTGTGAAAAATAGTTTATCTAACATAGCATGCACCAAATGTTTCATGAAAAAGCTGAAAGCTGATATAAGTCCCAAACTATTAGGCTTTTCTGGGGTTGGATGTATGTTTATTAAATGTATCTCTCTTGCTGAAAACATGAGACTGCCTACTTGGAAATGAAATGTTAACAGTATAAGCTAGCAGAGATACACAGCGATGAATAATACATTTTCTTGGAAGTGTCCCACATAGTGAAATTTAGTAAAATTTCAATGTTTCACCAGTGCTCTGGTCTTTCTCACAACTGCTGCTGTAGGACACTCCAGGGTTGTGAAGGTCACTGCTTGGTGCTGTGATGCTTTGGAGGAATGTCACTGGGCTCTTTCAGAGCACATTGCAGAAGCAGTTGAGGCATTAAAGAATAAATTATTTGGGCAGCCTTTACTTCACTGCCAAAACCATCAGGTGATTGTGTGTGAGGTTCTATGTGTAACTGAGATACTGGAGTACAACTTGGACTTGGTTCCCATGTCTGTTATCAGTAATAAGAAATGCAGTGGCTTTACTAATGGAAAATATTTCTTATTTGGTAACTGAGGCACAGCAGCCAAGTCTGGGTTGGTTTTCTTTTTTTTTTTTACTTTCTGTAGGAAGGCATTAAAATCTGAAACATCTATATTCTTCTCACTGGCCATCTCCTATGTACATTCTGAGGTTTGAGCTTCTCATTGCTCAAACTTACACTACAACTTCCTTGTTTTACTTGTCTTGATACTCAATAAAAATAGCAGGAAAGAGAAGGACCCGAGATGAAGGTGAGGGGAATGGGATGTTAGTTTACCCTTCTTTTGAAGTGAGCTGGCAGGTTCCAGGAAGGCTCCTTGGTCCTACCCATCCTTTCTGGAACTGTTTTCCTGACTGGTGTTAAAACACAAGGCCCTTTTTAATAAGATCTGCAGCTGGGGATAACACTGACACTTTACTGGTGACTTTTTCCAGGAGAAGACCAGGAGTTAGATCACCAAGTGCAGGAGAGCACTGTATTTAAGAGCAGCTCACATGAAAGTTGAGCAAGTAGAAAAGAGATTTTTCTGCTTCAGCCCTCAAGATGAAAAAAAAAGCCATATCCAGCTTCTTGAGCAAGTATTGCTTTAAAGTGCAGTTTTGTATATTTGTACTGCTGTTTTCTTGTTGTCTTGGGTTTTTTTGTTGTTGGGGGCTTGGTATGTTTGGTTATTTTTGCTTTTTAATTTGTGCAGCCCTTTTGTCCTTGTGGTAAAGGATTCATTATCATAGTTTCAATTCCCCCAAAATTACCCTGTAGACAATCAACTTTCTTCATGAGGAGCACTATCAGAATGAGCTGGCTTTTCTCACTTTTATGTGTGTATTGTTCACCACAAAGGGAATTTTAAGTGTCTCCTAGAAGTGCTGACTAATTGCTTGCTTTTCAGTACATGTTTTAAATCAAGTAACTATATAGAGTTACCTTAATTGTTAAGGTCTTGTAAAACTTTTGGGTTGTAAAGGGTTTTGGCTAATGAATGGAATTAGAGTACAAAGAGCTACAACGCTTTTTATGGCAGCTCAAGTTGATTTCTGGATGAAGTACTTTGAATGTTGGGGAAGATCTTCAGGTTTAATGGGTGCCCTTCCCCCAGCAGACTTGCATTTTTTTCATGCCAAATTTTGCAGGGAACACATAATTTTTTTATGGACTTACTTCTTTTGTTTTTTTGAAAGTTGAAAACTGGTGTCTGAGCATGTCAAGCACAAAAGTTACTGTTGTACAGGGCTCACATCTTAGCATTGCAACGAGAGATTTGTGGGAAGTGGTAGTACTTTTGCTGAGTGGTAGATGTTATACAACAGAATAAGAAAAGGGAAATGGACAGTTCTATTAACAGTTACAGTACCTTTGATTTGGGGGAAAAACATTTTAAAAATGAAAAAAAAATCAGAATTTCTCAGTAAATTCACTTGTACAGTATCTTTTTGTTTTCAGGCAAGTTAACATAACATAAAATGGCACTTTGGATGTAAATTCCCAAAATAGTGCAAATGACTGAAGGCTTTGCTTCATACCTTCTCTTGCTTGATGCCACCTCTCCCCTGAGCAGATGATTTCTGACTGGAAATCTTTCTGCTGCTCCTGTGCTGACAGTAGTTTCACAGGTGACAGATCAGTACACTCAGCTGATTGTTTGCTGTATAGCCTGGCCTGTGTACCAAGGAGGTAATTTTGAGGTTTTACAGGTGACATGTGGGCAGGTGATATGAAATCTGCAGACTCCTCTGATTATGGCACAGAGATTTAGAAGGTGTATTTCATATTTCTTCACCTAAGGAGACTCTGTTGATCAGATGGTGTTGATGATTGCAAATACATCACTAAATTCGGGTAATAGCTGGGATATTAAAAATCCACAAGATACTTTTTCATTACTTAAAGATTGCGACAGTATTGCAGAGGTTGTCCGGATGAAACTGCAGCAGGGATGGCCTGCCTTGCCTCTTGGGGCTGCATGTAGCTCCGGGAAGATCTAAAATGCAGCTCTGCTGTCACTCATAGGTGAGTGATTCTTGCACTGCTGGTTGACTTCAATCTACAGGCATGGCCTTTCAAAGCAGAGA
Organism: Geospiza fortis; assembly: GCF_000277835.1. Taxonomy (NCBI): domain Eukaryota; kingdom Metazoa; phylum Chordata; class Aves; order Passeriformes; family Thraupidae; genus Geospiza; species Geospiza fortis. The sequence continues at coordinate 2,781,541 of NW_005054326.1, read as the reverse complement.
AGGTTGCCTAGGCCAGGATTATACTGCCAAGAGCCTGGCACAGCATCTGGAATGTTCTTGCCATCTCCTGCCCCAGAACTGCTACAGCTCCCTTTGCTTCTCAGGTACAAGCTGTTTGCAGTTTTGCTCTTGGTCCTATGAAGGTCTTTGTGGCTACTGGAAACAAGAGCAGACATTATTCATTTATTGTAATAGCCTTGAATTTTAACTCAAGGGGGTTGTTTGTTATTGTTTAGGGGTTTTTTAAATCTCATCGACAGGCAAAACTTTGCGAAGTTTTTTTGAGATTGGTCCTGTATGGTCCATGCTAGTTTCTAGTCCTGTGCTAGGATATTTCCATGTTGGATTGATGCAGAAATTGTAAAGGTGTCATTTTGTTGCACAGCTCAAAATGTTAGCTCCTTCCTCATCATCTTTTTTCTCCTTGTGTGAAGGAGGAGGTGAAGGAAGGTAACCAGAAACCCACATACTTAAAACAGTGAGGACTCGGAGAGGTGACCTCTCTTGTAAATCTTGCTGTGCTGGTTTTAGATGTTACTGCCACTGTCTGCCTGTCCTCACCCTACTGCCAGAGGTTGCCAAGAACTCAGAGGAACATGCTTGCTAATATATTTTCTTTATTTTGCAGTTGTTTTACCTAGTTTTTTTCTTTGTGGGAGGAGATGGGAGAGATTTAGCTTGCTAAAATCAAACCAGAATTGATTAGTGCAGGACAAACATTTTTCTTATAGACTTGTATAACAAAGTTGTAGATGTTTTTAGCTTTAAGCAAGTTTGAAAATAGTTTTACATCCCTACCTCCTTCATTCAGTTCTTGGGCTAGAAAACAAGGCTGTGGAGGGGATCAGCTGGGAGCTGTGCTTTCCAGCTCCTGCAAACCTTCTTGTGAGTGTTAGGAGCATCTTGCAGCACTGTAGAGTTTGTCAGAACACTTCAGTTCTTTGGCTTTTTTTTTTTTTCACTTTTTCTTCAGCTTCAGACTTGTTTGGGTGAGACATGTATAAAATGATGTTCTATTGGCAATTTAAGGTAACTTTCAATGGGATGATTTGTCCTGTCCTTTAACAGGTCAGTGCTGTAGTGATAAGGGTGACAGGAATTAGTTAACTTCATGCAACTTGCTATAAAGTATTCATGTATCAAAGTATACTTCAGATTTGCATGCAGTGTTTATTTAATAAGTTAGAATGAAGTATTTAAAGTAAGGTAGTAATTTCTGCTCTGCATGAATAACATCTGGTGATGAGTCTTTGGGCAGGCTTCTGTATCTGCATTTTCAGTCCCTGCAATTATAATTTAGCATCCAAGTCTAGACTATGAAGACCTATTGTATTTAAAAAAAGAAAAATCATGATTTTAAGCTTCTGTTATGCATTATGTTAATTAAAAAATATTTTTTCACACACTTCTAAAAATGAAAATATGAAGATAACTTTTAATAACTTAACAAGAACTCAAAGGGACCATATTAATTTACAGCAGAGAGTTATAATCTGGTAAATTGTTCATTCTGTGTTCTTGCTTGAGAATTCCAAAGTAGCATTGCTTGTGAAGGAAGTGGAGAGGCTTTAAAGGAAAGTCCCTGCAGTTTCTGAGGAAGGGGCCAAAGTAAAAAAAAAAGTCAAGAAACAAACCAAAAACCTTACAAATAATCCTTCCCTCCCCCAAATGTAACTTAGATAAGTTGGCAGTGTTTGTCAGGAAATCATAACTTCAGAATCCATGACAGCTGTTAAGACTCGTAGCCAGGAGCTTGTGATTGCTCACTAAAACCACTGCAGCTGACTGAGCTTAATAATCACAAGGAATTACTTTTATAATTCATCTTGGAAAAAGGTTTTGTTTGTAATCTCTTTACTATCTCAAAGCAGGATGTTACAGAGGAGATTTTTTTCAGAAATTATGATGAGCCTTGCACACAGTGTGTCTTAAGGCAGATCTGCACCAGAAGACAAAATTAGCCTTTAGTGATTACAACTCATTGCAGTGAGGTTTAAACTTTTTTTGCTGCATCCTGCAACTATCTTCTTGCCTTTCTTGGTGAGCTGCAGCACCACAACCACACTTTCTGCCATAAAATGAAATTATACTCCCAGTTCTTGCTGTGCTGTGTCAGCCAATACACCTGTACAGCTGACCAGGGGCATTTGCAGCTGTACAGAGCCAGCCTGAGTCACAGCAAGTCAGAGGAGCATGGTGGTGTCTGGTCTTTTCATGGGGTACACAGATGGAAGAAATCTTAATTTCCTTCATTTAAAATCAGAGTAGGGCTGGTTGTTGTGGATTGGGTGTGTCCTCCATCCGTGTTTTGGGGAGTTACTGAAATGTGTTCATTTTAGAGTGTAAAGTTTGGTCCAAACTTTAGAACAAAGGTTTTGGTCCGTGTTGTAGAAAGTGGAGCAGAAAGTTGCCTTTGTTCCTCTGGAGGACATTGATAACTGGATTTGACAAAAAAAAGATTGATTTATGGTTCATTTCTTGAAGAAAGCTGATAAATTCTTTTGCTAGCATGTTTTGAAACAGGCTGATAATATTCTTTAAGTAAACTATGGATTACATTTGTTCAAAAAATTAAAATCAGAGCACTCAGCTGTATGAAATTTCAGCATGATTAACAAAGAAAATAGTCTATAGAAGAACCATCTTTATTTGGCTGCATTCCTGGAAAAAAATAAGGCTGTCCCTGTGGAGAATGAATGTGTTCCAGTTCTGACATCTCTGTAAAGTGGTCAGATAAAATGTTACAGGATAATACATTGTATGGAGGACATTTAGCAAATGCAGCTTTTGCTGTGCAGCCAGTGAGAAAGGAGGACATAGCAGGGACAAATGCTGAGGTGGCCTAATAAAATAACTAAATAAGCATTTTGAGAACTTGTGCAGTGACCCTGGGACAGAAGCAGATTAGAGTTGGTTCACATTACAGGATGTCAGGGCTGTTAGTGGAGCCTATATCTGAACCAGTACTATTTAACCATCTTAGGATCTGTGTCTATATTCCCTGAAAATCAGCTTGAGCAAAACAAGTTACTGCTTTGGATTTCTGCTTGACACTTGGAGAAAGAAATTACTCCATTTAACTCTTGGCTGTACACCTATAGCCTAAGTTGTGATTTTCTGGTCAGTCTGTTTCTTTGGTAGTGGATTCCCCCTTCTAGATTGTTTTTAAAGCATCTGGCCCAGTTGTGGGTGTTCTGTAATGAGGGAAAGTAATAGAAAAAAACCTGAGCCTTGTCAGTGTGAGCAGAGTCACTTCAGATCAGCCAGTGATGCTGTTCCATGGTATTGCTCTAGATTTTAGACTGTGTACTTTAAATGCATATGTGTGGGTGAGAATGTATATGTAATATGTGTTTGTGGTGTCTGTGTCTAGTTAATTGTATCTCATCCTTGAAACCGTCTAATTGGTTTGTACCTTAAAACCTAAAATCCAAACAAACTGACGGAACATCTCCTTCCCACCCCCAAAAAAAACCCCGACCAAAAAACCAAACACAAACAGCAAACCATAAGTGTCCATAAATATGGAATCCTTTTTTTCCCCTTGAACTGATGGGCAGAAATATAAAGAATAGGAACACATTTTCTGGACCTTAATGGTTTAATTAGAATCCTTCTAATACCACTCTCCTAAAGAAAAAAAAAGTCAGCACTCTGGGCCTCTCTCTTCCACCCTCCTCCCCCGCCTCCTTTCTTTCCCCAGGGTTGTTTAACACATACTTTACATTTTCATTTCTCATTTTCATTTCTCATGGGAACCGTGTAGTTTCTCACTTTTACATCTTAATTTCATGTTTCAGCATAAAGTATTAGTTGTATTAAGTTTTCTCTGTCACTTCAAGCAAGAAGTAGTAAAGATAGGAAATTATGCAGCTAAGAGCACTGTTAAGTCTAAGAGGTTTTTTCTAAATAAATCTGTGTTAAGTGTGAAACTTGCTCTTTTTATTCAAAGGATAAGTAAGATCTCTGCTCTAGCCCATTGTTTAAAAATTCCCTTAAAATTCAAGAAAATGGTCTTGTTTGTGTGATTGTGTAAGCTTGTGTGGTTCTTTTGCTGTGTATTGTAGCAAAGCATATAAATGTCTTTAATTCTCGAGCAGAAGCAGATTCTTTTACTATAAACAAGATGTTTGTCATAGAATAAAACTGTGCCTTATATAATGATCTAACCTCCAGGTTAAATTCTGACAAACTTACTCTTGTACTAAAAGATACTATTTTGATATTTCTATGATTTTTAGCATGCATTTTTCTTGTATATGCAAAAAAAATTTATTTCTATGAAGTGCATGTTTGGATCTGGTTATAAGCCTGGCTAGCCTGGTGTAAAAACCAAGCAGGGGAGGGAAATTACTCCAGAGGGATATATGGTTTATAAAGTAGAGGAACTGTAAGTCTATCCTGGAAGAACTTTCAGATACATAAACCAAAACCAGCTATTTCTTGCTGTAAACACTTGAAATGTGATGGAGCTTGAGCAGTTGTTAACAGTCCAGAGCTGTCTGGTTTAATTGTCCCTGCTTATGTGGCTAAACTGGTGCTTCACCTGATCATGAGATGTCACACAAACACTCTACTAGCTGTATAAAAAGTACAGATTGTGCTGTAATTTTACTGTGCCTTCCTGATTTAACAATTTGTTGTTTTATTGCAATAGCATGGCATGCTGTTTTAATCAGTATTTTGTAATGTGCTTAGTGTGGCCAGCAGTGGTAGCGGGAGGTTCTGGCTGAGCATTTCTGTTGCCCTGTCTCTCCACACGTGTAAAGGCAATTTCTTGGCTGAGCAGGAGCATTGCTGGATGTGGTGTCCAAGCCAGCCCTCAGTGCTGAGCTGGCAGCTGTAGCATGGCTTGGCCAACCAGTCAGCACTGTAACCAGAGATTTGTTTTAGTAAAGCTCTGATTGCTGCTCATAACCACTAAAAGCTTTAGCATTAAATAAATTATATAGTCCTAATCAACATTTTATAACTACAAACCAAATTTGGATTTAAATGATGGATACTATGAAAGCATGGAAGTACAATGTGTTCTTGAGGTTTGACAGAAATGTGTTACTTAACTTGAGAAGAATTGTCTCCTTGCATAAAAGAATGTTCTTCTATTTAAAGAAATGAGACTTGGAAAACTGAGTCCTTAATATAAATGTATTTGTTTTAATGTAATTAAATATGGTAATTTTTCATCAACTTGTATAACCAGAGCATTTTGCCCACTATTTAAGTAGACAAAGGGCAGCCTTTTTGATAGCCATGAAATGTAAACAGGTTCTCCTTGCTTGCAGTCACAAGTTTCCCCTGTCTGGGGCAGATTCTCATTAAACTGTGGCCCTATTGTTGCAAGTCCTGTCTTCTCTGTATCCCTCTTCAGAATAAAATGGCTGCTGTCACACACAGATAATTAGCTTATGAAAATTAAAAGAGGAGATTCCAGAATGTGGATGATTTCTACGCATCAGCAGTTTTAAATGTCCAGCAGGATACACCTGAAATAGAGCCAAGCAGTGTCTGGAAGAAAGGCTTGGTAATTTTTGTGTTTTGGGGCTTTATGGTCATCCATAAAGAGATAGTCTTGACATTTTCTCCAGTATGAATAGGACTCCAGATGCCAAAGGGCCACCTGTGCAACAGGGTGGGAAGTTTTAGATTTTTGAGTTCTGGTTCCTGTTCAAGTTTTTTTTTTTTCACTCTTCTGCTTGCAAAGAGTGACCTCTGCAAATAACTACTGAATATTTTATCTGTAGAGTTCACCAGTATAATGTTAGCAGTATATACACCAAATGATCTATGAATAAGAAGTGCCTGAAATGTGTTACAGAAGCCAACCCATTAAAAACAGAATGTAGCTGCAGAACAACTTGGTTTGGGTGTAAGTATTTCAGAGTCTGCAAAGCCTTTGGACTTTTATCTGGAAGCCTTCACAAGCATCCTTCCTTGCTGCTTGTTTCACCTCACACTTTGTGGTCCTGGAGCTAAGGAATTGGAGCAGCTATCAGGATGTTTGGAAAAGATGGAGGAGAGAGAAACTCCTGAAGATGCTCTAAAAGTAAGTTCATAAAGATCAGAAGTAAAATTTGTTATATTGGAAAATGCTGTATAGACTAGCAGAAGTCCTATATTTAAGGTAAGAAAAGACAAAACAAATAGAGTGACCCAAAACAATTAAACAGGCTTGATGAGAACACTCCTGAAATAAAGTGGAAAGTCATCTATGGGAATTACTTGATGCTTCAACCTTGCTTTGAGTACTGCCTGTCTAATCTTAAACTCATGAGTGACTTGGCATCATTCTTCTATTGCTGATTTTCAGGACTAAATTTGATTGGGGATTGTTGTTCCTAAATTTACAACTACCTGCTTAGCTAGGGAAAGGAAAATGTTTTGTAGCAGTGGAAGAATCTGCAGAGCCACTTATCTGTAAACTAAATTTTTGGAGTGAATATACTAAAAAAAAATGGCACTAATGGAAAAGCATGCAGTATTTTGAAAATAGGGTTACTCAGTCAAGTTTCTACATTTAAAAAACTTAGTTAGAAGCAAATATGTGGGTTTTGAGGTGGAAGAAGATGAGACTTTTTTGACTACATATTTATCAAGATCATCTAATTGTGCCATTCTTCTTTCCTTCTCTCCCCTCCACTTGCCTCCACCATGTACACCATCCACTTTTCCCACTTTCAAAGTGTGCTTTGCCATCAGCTTTTGGAGGGAATGTGTGTAATGTAAGCATTAGGGATATCCTTTGGGGTTGTGGCTTTTAAGTGCTTTTCTTTCTCAAGTTCTGCTTTCCCAACTATATTTCAGATGCTCCTTAGAATCTGTCCTGTGACCTGTCTGGTTTTTCAGGCTGGCTTGTTGTGGTAGACCATACAGTTTGGACACATAAAATCACAGTATTATTCCTTTTTTTGCCATAGCAGTGTTGACCATGCTGTTAAGGTAGAGAGCTCTGGTTTTGTACAAAGTTTGTGGCATTCCAGTGTCCAGACTTGAATGATTGTTTTTTTTAGTGCAGGACCCTAGATACCATATAAAACTCCTTTTCAGGAACTGCTGAATATGGAATTCAAGGGTTTTCCCCTTGAGATGGTAAAGGATATAATTAAGCTTAATCTATGTATTTTTTCTGACCAAAATCACATTTAAAACAGTGTGATGACTGCTCTCCCCTCTGTGTGTGCCAAAATTGGTTAATGAAGTAGAGTTTAGCTGGGAATTTGAGAAATGCCCAAGCTACGTAATGAGAAACAAGTATGTAATTAATTTTATGCTTGACGTTTTTAAAAATCCATTTCAACAAAAGGAATGGCTACATTTTTCTTTTGCACATGTGTCTTTGTGGCAAATGTATGGTTCTTGTGAACCATGAAACTTGCTATTTCCATGATCTTCTGTTGCTTCTAGGTAGGTTTCCTTTGGTGTGAGCATGGTCAAGAAGTTCACATGAATGTAAGACAAAGCTTGTCCAACATATATTGAGTGAATGCTTGACTGATGTTTTTATGATGGAAAAGTTCTGGGTCTTTTTTAATGAAACAATAAGAAAAATCTATGGGAACAATTAGCCTTTTTATGTCTGACTTTGAAGATATTACATGACTTGTTTCTTCATTTCAGCCTGTCCCTCTGGAATTACAAAGTCACTGGCATCTATTTTCTCAATACTGTTGAGAGCTGTGTACTAATCTTCACAGAGATAGTTTGGTGTTTTCTTTGTGTCACTAACTGTGAAGTTTTAAGGATGTAAAAAAATAAAACAATTTAATGCTCCAAAATTATAATGGGATATGATTGATATTGATTTATTAATTGATATATCTGGAAAGTAAAAAAAATTCCTAGGTAAACTGTGTACCTAAAGCTTTTGACTTTAAATAGTTTTATTTCACCTAGAACTACCCTGTCTTGCATGACTGAAAACAACACCACTTTAATGTAGTTGTGTTTCCATGCCTGATGAGAAATCATGTAAGTTAAGAAAGTGGTAATTTAGGGCCTGGTGCAGTCTCCACCTAGACATTTGTAGACTGAGTTATGCAATTCACATGCCCTGTTATATAGTTAATTTGATTACAACACCTCATTCAGTGTTTCAGCAGTAGGAACTGTTTGACAGGAATGGCCATGCCCAGTTTTATTTCAGAGTATCCTATTTTTCCTTGACTTTTCTTGTGGATCGATTTGTTGCCCTCTTTAGGATTCAAGGTGCTTTAAGTTGTTTTCAAAAACTGAAATTCTCTGTAGTCAGCTGATTTTGGAGACAGTAGTGGGCATGGACAGCATTCTGGTTTGGGGCAGAGCTGCCCTTCAGTGAGGGTATGACTGCAGTTTAGTAGTGAAAGAGTTGAATTGGTTCTTTCAGAATTCAGTTTTATTTGAGTCCTGGTCTATTTTTCACAAGTTTCCCTGAATTTAAGTTTGTGTCTATCACCATGGTAAGAAGTAGGAAGGTATGAAAGTGGAGTGGGAAGATAGAAGGTTTTACATTAAACAAAAATAACTAGTAGTGAAGACAGTGTGACCCGATAAAGGTGTTTTTCACAAACACACATGAACACCAAGCTCTGTTTTTTCCTCCTTTAAGTGTTTTACTACTATTCGTATTGTGAGAAGTAGGGTTGCTTTCACATATCATAAGAGGAAGCAAACCTTTTTTTTTTTTTGCCAATCACTTTTTAAGAGTTCCCTCTGCTCTTTCAGGCTTTTAGTCTGCTTTGTAGTGTTTTGTATGTGTCACTCTTGATGTGTTCCAGAGTGCATTGGATGAATTTGTTGATTGAAGCAGTTCTTTTATTTATCTCTGGAAGCACAAGAATGGGCAAAACATGTCAGCAAAAGTAAGCTGAATGGTTCTACAGACAAATTTTTGTTGCTGCCAGAAGAAAAGTACCATGTGATTAAATTGGTATTTTGAAGTGTATTTTCAGTAATAAAATCTGTGACCATTGCCAGGGTGAGTGAGGTAAATGTAAACTCTACTGGGAGTGCTGTTCACAGAGACTTAGGCACTTTTTCTTTTTATGTGTAGGTTCTTTTTTGCATAGAAACACTTAGCTGTGTGATTTGTGGAATGATTGTGTGAGTAATGTTACACCAACACATGGAAATGGTGGCTGCTGGGCTAGAACCAGGGTCCACTTGGAGGCGTCTGTTGTCATGTGCACTTGGTTCTGAGTTGGTGGGTAGTGGTTTTATCTTTTATATTGGTATTTTATATCAATGACAGCTCACAAATCACAACATAGCACAAAGCCTTAAATAGACAATTGCTTTAGGGAGCATTTAATTGATGGTTTGTCACCCAAAAGGGCACAGTCTGCGAGGTTTTGGTGTTGTAAAGGTCTAAATGTAACCTGGGAAATGAAGTCAGGAAATGTAGCAACTGAATATTTTAGTTGAGGGTGAGATGCTATTTAATTTAAGTTAAAAGCTGTCAAACCACTTGCATAGATAAATAGATGATGTCTCAAAGGAAGGTTTCTGTGTGTAACTCTTGCTATAATGAATGCTCAGCTCCTGTGATTAGCAGCAGAGTGGGCCATGATATAAAGTATCAGGTATCCAGATAGCATAATCTGAAATAATTCTGAAAATGCCAACAGCTGGTTTACACAAGGAAGTCAGTGTGTAGAAAATAACTGTATATGGTAGCGTTGCATCACTTGCGCTTCAGAACTTACTTGTTTAGATAAGGAATGTTTAGGTACTGATAAAGTTGATGACTATATGCCCTGAAATGGCAATAGTTACAAGCATGTAACTTTACAAAAGCATCACATATTTAGTGGTGTAATATTAAAAGACAAGAGTTTTAGTAGTGGTGCAGTTGGCCTTATCACTATAGTGGAGTGAGTGATTTGTGTAGCACCGAGCAGATTCTCTGTGTACTACAACATTTTTCGAGGGGTGGATAACTGAGAATTTTGTTTCTGATTCTTCTTTGTGTGGTGTATTGTGGTTTTGGTGGTTTTTTTGATGACAAATCCTGAGCAAATCACTATTTCTGACTTAAGTTTCTTTTTCAAGACATTTAATGTTATTTAGCTGGTTTGTGAGCACAACGTGGTTATCTGTTTT
>NW_005054326.1:2752047-2771414 GCF_000277835.1 Geospiza fortis | reverse complement strand
TATCTCTGCCTGAATGGGATAGGCCTGGGCCAAAGCTGTGCCAGCCTTTTGTGATTGTTTTAAAATGTGTGGAGCAGCAGCTGTGCTGTTATATACTCATTCTAAGAGCACTGCTTGTCAAACAGTTTAGATGAATTAGAAAGGCAAAAGTAAAAATGTGTTTCAAAACCTAGAATTAGTGTAAACACTTTTGGGAATGCTTTGGGAGATTCTGAGATGAACTCTAGGAATGTTTGTGATAAAAGCATTCTTTGCCATTGCTGCATCCTTATGACTGTAAAAAACATGGTGCTAATGTACTGCTGAGCTGTATATAAAGAAACAGAGGTGCTGACCTGTCTTAATTTTATATGATTTATCTTTTCTTAACGAAGAGAGAAATCATATAAACTGAATTAAATGGTGAAGTAAGAGCTAAAGCTTTCATTAAAGGATTTTCAGTTAGTTGAAGTTGGTGTAGAATTACCTGACCATTTATTTTAGTTGGAATGACGATTCATCAAAATCGACATTTTTGGTGGAACGTTTGTTTTGACAGCTTTCCGTAAGGCTGACATCCTGGGTCACATGGTTGGGGCCTTGAGTTTCTTGTTCTCTTCCAGTCCTTCCACAGTGGAAGGTAAGGTGGGTGAGGATTTTCAGCTGTGGCAGCATTGTGATCTTACTCTTCTTAGGTGTTTCTGTCCACACTGATATTTCAGTTTTAAATCTTATTGTCACATGCTGTTCCACTGCAGTGACAACGAAGCAATGCTTAGATGACCATGAAATGTCTACTTCTAAAAAAACATACTGCCCTTTCCACATCCCCAGTCCCCATTCCTTTGTCAGCTCTTCCTCATTCTGGCTCTGTGGTTTGTCCTACACTGTGTGTTGCCTAGATGGAAGACAGGATCAAGGCTTGGCAGGCTCACCAGAATTTTTATACCTGTCTTGTAGACCCTAGAAGGCAAGAGGGTGATAAAAATACAGGTTTGAGGTCTTTTTTCATGAGATAGAGCAGCTGAAGAGAGATGGAGCCTCTTTTATCTTCCTGTGCTTGTTGACCTGTATACTTCCATTGTATGATCTGGTTGACATACAGGAATGGTATTTATCTGTTTGCTGTTCTCATAGACAATCTTTCTTTTAATAGGTACCAAGCTGTCATATCAGTTTTCTAATTTTTGCTCACTGGTGGTTTTTCTCTAAGGTTATTACAGACTTGAAGACACTTTAGTTACATGGTATCCCTATTTAAAGGTCTGATTTTCTTGCTGACTTATTGAAGTCCACCCTATGAAATGCAAAAACATTTAACTTTATTACTTGTCAAAAGCAATGTCATTAAATTGCTACAGCAGCCTTCTAATTCACTTTGTGATTTGTTCATCTTTTGTCTCAGCAATAAGCAGCTGACTTTGTGCAAGTTGGATTGTCTTTAAATATAGGAGCAGATGCAAAAGAGGAAATATACAGAGTTATTAATAGACCTTTTAATAATTTTTTAGATGTTCTTGCTCCATCAGCTTCTAGCACAGGATGCATTCTTGCTTCTACAGGTGGGATTGGGAGAACAGAAAAGAAGTAGCATCACTTTACTACCAAAATAATTAGCTCATGGTTCTCATGTACCACTCCAGTCTTGTCAGAACAGCTGTTAACTGAGAGTTTGAGCTGCTTAGGGGTGTGGGGATTGGATACTGCTGTGGTGGAGTGGCAGAGTTAGTGACAGGCTATTCTGCAAACTAATACCTCTTTTCTCTGATAATTTTGTCTTAAATATGCACAGCTCAAAACCAGTCTGGGCACAGATTAGTGCTTCCCATGGAGGGTTGAACCAAAGAGCAGCAAGCCATTCCCATGAGAGTACTGCAAGAGCTAATGTGGCTCTGTCCAAGAAGTTTTATCAAGAGCTCTGCTGGCTGTCTAGCTTTCCACATATTTCATGCACGGATATCTAGAGCCTCTTGCTACCTCTGCCAATGTGATTAAAAGCCAAAAGTTGTTAGTTGGTGATAGATGGCAGTTTTCACTCCTGACCATGGGTCACATGGAAGAGTGCAAAGGAAAGGGCTGCTGCACAACTTTGTGGTATTCTTCATCAGCCCCTCTGAGGTTACAGATTTATGCATCTGAGGTTTGTGCAGCTGAGAAAAGCAGTATTCACAGCTTTTCACACTGAGTGTATGAGATTGGGTTGTGTTAAACTAACACTGAGCACATGCATACAAAAACCTGATGGATCTAGGAGCTGACAGTAGCTTCAAAACAGGGATAAAAGCGCCATTAGTAGCTAATATATGATGCATGTGTGAATACTGTGCAGGTGTCTGTGCTACTCCCAATTTTACATTTGCAATTTGTTGCTCAGTTTTGGTCAAGCTGGGCCCTAGCTTCATCTCCCAGTGACCTCTCCTGCATGTTTGTAACAGGGCACCCATATGGGACAGGCACTGCTCCAAGTGCTGAACCTGCTGGATGTGCTTCATTTAGTGCCTTTGTTTTCATTAAACTTCAAGGAATCTAGCTTGATGTGCCTCTTTCTAGATGATCACATTTTCTTCATTCCATTGTTCACAGAGGAAGTTCCTATGGGCTTTTTCTGTTTGTTTTCAGAGGTTTTGCCCATTAGTGAAAATGAGTCAACATCCAGTTCATTGCAGGGGATGCACAACAGAAAAAGCAATACATAGATCCCTGGTACTATGTTTCCTTGTAACAGTCTCTTTGTGTGAACTTTATTTAAATGATCTAGGAAAAGTTTGCTTGGGTTTTGTGTTGAAAAAAACCCCTAGTTTCTGTCTTGACAGAAGTTTCAATACCCCTCTAGAAGGAGCTATCCACAGAGGAGATGATGGCCCCGCTTAAATACAGAAGTTGGTGACTTCACTTAGTCCAGGTATAACTGCCTCAGTGACATCAGTTTGGATTGATGACTCTTTGCCTTTGAAAAGAACAAAAAACCCATGTGGTTATCTCTCATTAGGATATAAATGAAAGCTCAATTCTTGCCAAACTGAGCAAGCCTGATTTCTTTCACTGTTATATGGGACCTCAAGAAAGGCACAAATCCTATTTCTTTCTGTTTGACAGTCAGAAAGCAATTTCTGAGGGGAGATATTCTTTTGCCATACTTAGGTACTCAACTGCCTGAGTTGAGCTGCCCACCTCAACTCCCTTTGCAGCCACCTCAATTGCCTTTACAGTCACTGGAGCAGGGTGGCTTTCTCCTTGGGCTGAGTCAGAGCAGTTCTGTAACCTCTTCAAAAAGCTACTTCTTTCCACCATTTGCTTGAGGAGCCTAGTTGGTGAACTCACCCTTTGAAACTGGGTTTTTAAATTGGACCTTGTGATTAATGCCACTTACCCTCAAAGGACTCTGATTATTTAGAATTAATAACTATTTGTTTCAGTGCCAGATTTGCTGAGTGCAGTTGCTTCTGTGGACTGTAAAAATGATAGAGGAAAAAAATGTATGTTCTTGTTTTGAAAAATTACTATAGTTTAACAATTTAATTGAAAAACTGAAATACCCCTACAATAAAACAAACACCACAAATGTGAGTTTATTAGACAATTTCTTAATGTGATGTAAAAGACTGAACAAGAGGGGCATCTTGCTTTCTCCATGACCTCTCCAAGGTGATCATAGTGAAGCCACTCATGATCACCTTGGAGAAATCATGGAGATCAGGAGAAGTGCCTGAGGACTGAACGAAAGCAAATGTCAGTCCAGTCTTCAAAATGGACAAGAAGAAGGGCCCTGGGAACTATTGACCAGTCAGTCCCACCTCAATCCCTGGAAAGGACATGGAATGCCTCATTCTGGAGGCATTCCATCAGGCTACCGCTGTCCACATGGAAGATAAGGCGATCAGGAGCAGTCAGCATGGGTTCACTAAAAGTAAGTAATGTTTAACCAACCTGATTGCCTTCTACAGTGAAACAGCTGCTTGGATGGTAGCTGTGGAGCAGTGTATATTGTCTGCCTTGACTTCAGCAAGACTTTTGACACTGCCTCTCATGACATCCTCACTGCCAAACTCCAGAAATGTGGGCTGGGTGGGTGGACAGTGAGGTGGACTGAAAACTGGCTGAGTCGCAGATCCCAGAGGGCTGTGATCAGTGGCCTAGAGTCTAGCTGGAGGCCTGTCACTAGTGGTGTCCTCTAGGGCTCTGTTCTGGGCTCAGTGCTGTTTAACTTGTTCATCAGGGATTGTCTGAGGGGTCGATGCCTCCTCAGCAGTTCACTGATGGCACAAAGCTGGGAAGAGCAGCTGGCAGCCCTGAGGGGTGTGCAGCCCTTCAGAGGGACTCAGCTTGGAGAGATGGGCAGAGAGGAACCCTCTGACATTCACCAAGAGCAGATGCAGGTCCTGCACCTGGGCAGGAGCAACCCTAAGCACTTGTTCAGGCATGGGGCTGATCTGGGGGAGGGCAGCTCTGTGGGGAAGGACCTGGGGTCCTGGTGGACAATGAGTTGTCCCTGGGCCAGTGGAACCCTGGGGTGCATCAGGAAGACAAGTGCCAGCAGGTCAGGAGTGATCCTGCCCCTCTGCTCAGCCCTGTGAGGCACATCTGGAGAGCTGTGTCCAGCTCTGGGATCATCAGGACAGGAGGGACATGGAGCTCCTGGAGTGGGGCCAGCAGGGGCTGCAGAGATGATTTAGGGCCTGGAGCATCTCCCTGGCAGGGAAAGGCTGAGGGAGCTGGGGCTGTCCAGCCTGGAGAGGAGCCCCAGCTGAGAGGGGCCCTCAGCCCTGGGTGTCCCTGTGTGCAGGGAGGGGCAGAGCAGGGCCCAGGCTCTGCTCTGGGGGCCCAGCAATGGCACCAGAGCCACGGGCAGGAACTGATGCCAGGAGGTTCCACCTGGACATGGGGCAGAACTTCTTCCCTGGGCAGTGCCCAGGCACTGAACAGATTGTCCAGAGAGAGTGTGGAGTCTCCCCATCCCCTTTTTAATGGGAGTCCTCGTGGTTGTTATACAGTGATGTCTGAATTTGCTTTGGAAAATCTTATTTTAGGCATTGCAGCCCAGTGTAGAGGAGCACTGAAGAGCTCTGAGAAGATTTTTGTACTGAAAATCTTAAGGGGATAATAAAGTCATCAGTATGAAAACCCTGTAATTTTATGTATTACTTGGAATTTCAGCTTCTTAGCTTCCCTGAGTACAGAGCATGGTATTGAATACTATCCTAGAAAAGGGCTTGTTTACAGAATGAATTCTTGCTGCACTGGAAACACCCTTTCTCAGGCAAGTAGTTATGTCAGCTTGCTCAGTTGATCCTGTAGAAATGAGTCAATTAGACTTGAGGTGGAAAAAGTACCTTGATACACCTACCCCCTTTCTTCAAATTTCTGAGTTGTTAATTAGGGATTGGCATTGTTACTGGCGTGGGAAGGGAGTTGATTAGAAGAAGCTCTAGGAGGTATCTACTGCTGTCATAAGTCAATTTTCTTTCCTCTTGTTATGACAAAGCTGCAGCACCTGTTTTCTTGCATTTTTAATTAGTGAAGTTAAGCTAAATATGCATTTGTTTCCCCCACCAAGTAACAGTTTCTTTGTGGTCTAGCCATCCCTTTTATACAATTGGTGTGGTTCTATCAAGCTCTTAGTGGCCAGTGTTGAGGGAAGTTCCATGCTGGACCATCCAGGACTACTCTTGCACCACCTGAGCTGGGGCCAAGCCTCCTTCCAGCTGCAGCCCCACACTCACCCAGGCAGACCAGGTTTCCCATGGCACAGTGTCACATGTGTCAATCCTTAAAATATTTTTCTCTTGGTGCAATAGCTAAATAACAGCTGGAGCTGGGTGCCTCTGAGGCCCTGAACAAAGGAAACCCTGGACTTTTATACCCTCTCAGTCTAAGAGCAGGAAGGTCTGGGGGCTGTCACTGCAGTCTCTGAGTGTCTGGTCACCTCCTTGTGTCACAAGTCCCTGTGCCATTTTGTTATCTAAATGGTTGGTCCTCTGTCTCCTCACTGCTAATCCTGCAAAACCAACCTATCCTGGCAGCTCACAGCAGTCCATGGAACTGAAGAAGAGCAAGGCCATAAAAAGTCTCTTTTGGATAAATTAACCATCTATATATCTTACACACTTGGAGAAAATGTTTACTGTTGCTACCACTTGTGTATATTATTAGAAATACTCTGTTTGAATTGCTTCGTATAATTAATTTTCTAAACATATTTTTGTCCTCAGTGGTGATTCTAAACTCTGGGTTGTTTGTTGATTTGTTTGGGTTTTTGGGGGTTTTTGTTCAGTTGCAGAACTGGAGATCCATTTTACTACAATTCAGTTCAGAGAAGAGTAGCTAAAGAGTTATTGTCAATAAAGCAGATTAAAGCCTTTGGTAAAATTGGATAACAACCATGAAGGGATTACTGTTCATGACTTATAACAAAGGAAAGTATTATCCGAAGCAGACCATGGAATGGACAGACTAAAAGGGGACCTGATATGAAAGGAGTAAATTAAATGTAGAGCAAAAGACAATTTTTTTGGAAGTGCATGCAGTTGGTTTTCAGAAATTGCTGCACTTGAGATTTGATTTGATCACTGGTGGACATAAACTCAGCTCCTGAGGAGAAGAACATCCGTACATATGCACACATCATGTGGGATTTTGTTTGTGTTTTTCTACAAGCACTGGCTGAGCATGTTACAAATTTCCATGAAAGATGTAAGCATAAAAGAAAAACCCAGAACAGAGATATATTAACCACACTTTGCTTTCAGACAGAAAAAATATACAGCAAAACCTGTAAGTTATACAGCAAGTTACAGCTTGGTTGCAAATCTGAAGACTGTGACTGTAAGAGTTTTGGAATACAAGTGCTTTGTCCTCTTCAATAAAACAGTACTAATGCTGTCCTGATTCCAAGACAGTGAATCATGGTTGCTTGGACTGATGGCAGATAGATGCTGTGTTCAGTCAGCTTGAGAAACAACTAATTTATAGTGGAGAGGACCAGTGTTACACAAAGTGCTAAAACATCTGCTTTTGGGTGTAACAGGGATATAATGGGAGAGCAATAATAAATAAAGTGTGGTTTGAGGGATGAGAAATTCGACAATTTATATTCTTCCACTTAGTCATCCCACTAAGGCAATTCTGGAAAGGAACTGCACGCCACCTTTGTATGTCAGTGGTCAGGAAGGAGTTCTGTGGAGCTGACACCAGCACCTCTCCTGTTGCATTCCTGTTGCAGTTGTGCTTTAGAGAACTTTGATCTTGCCTAGCATAGAGATTACAGGGCAGAATGTGACACAAGTTTACATATTGGGAAATGCAATTTCTCTGTGATTAAATTACTAATCATTAAACTGGCATTTCTTCTGCTTGGCCCTCACTTGCTGTTGAAGTGCAGTTGTTCTGGGAGGTTGTATCAAGGTCTTTTTAACACAAGATCATCAGTAGTGATGCCTCAGGTTTTAGCTTTTATATTTTTCAGATGCTGTACTGCTTTAGTGTGTAGTTCTGAGCTTCATATTAAGGGATAGTAAGCTTTCTTCACAGAGTAGGGAGACAAAACAATTCCTCCTCTAGCTGGGGATCAAGGACAACCAATCCAAATGTCGGGCCCAGGAGCATAAACAATGGCAGAATGAAGAGAGAAAAACAAGAAGGATGGGACTTCATAACCTAAAGCTATCATTGGACAATTAACTCCAATATGTTAATGGACCAGAACTTATAAAAGTGAGAGACCCTGTGACCAGTCATGCATGACTGGAAACATACTTGGGGTTTTTCCCTTAGTGTAATATTTGGTGGGCATTTTTTGTGTGCCTTGTTAGAAGATGTCTTGTGAATGAGGCTTGTACTAGGGCAAGGATTTGGAATTTTTTCCCCACTTTTGATGTACTTCTGTGCTGGAAGCAATTTGATGCAAGTGGCTCTTATTTGAAGAGCTGTGAGTGACTTGCAAAAGAAACCTGTAGGGAGAAAAATCTAATGACCTGGGTTTAAAGCGGTGTTAATTGATTTTTAACTTCAGAATTCCAGGTGTGTAATAGTTGCTGTAGAATGTATAGCCACTTTTTCCATAAAAATTGAATCCAAGTACTTAATATTTAGCTGTTTACAGTAGGAATGTAAAAGTAGAAGCATTCTTACTTCCTTTATAGCAAAATGTAACCTAGAAAAAGCTTGAGTGAAGTCTCAGGCATCTCATTTATTTTATAATAATGTTATTTTATTATTTTTTTATAATAAGTTTTTTAAATAATAATGTTTTCAGTATAGAAATGAAGTGGTGTTTGTTCCATCTGTGTATGAAGCCTTTGGCCAATATTCAGACCACATTTCATGGACCTTTCTAAATGCTCTGGGCAAAAATAGTTTCTTAATAAAAGCCAAGTCTACCTAGGTTTGTATCTCCAGAATTAGGTCTCTAACCAAATCTTGTGTAATGTAACCTGTCTCATTATGCATTAATTACAATGCATCCCTTTATTTCTATTCTTCTTACCTGCTATAGAGAAATCTCTCCTCTTCTTCCCATCCCCTTTTTTGGTGGTTTGTTTTGTAATGAATATCATGTAGCTTTTGGTTAAAAACAAGGCCATATTTCATGTAATTTTGTGGTGTGAAAAGATTAATTGGTGTGTGCCACTTTCTTACAAGAGAGTAAGTGATTTAGTGATTCTGGTGGAAGATCAAAGTGGCATCAGGTTGGTTTCCATATCAACAAACTGATAAATCACGAGGACAGGAGCTGCACTGAAAATGTACTGAACCCCTAGATGATGTGAGTTAATTGAATTTTAAAAAAAGCCTAAGGAATGATGTAAGTGTAAGTAAGCCTGATTTACATAGCAGACAATAGGATGAAAACTATGAAAAAAGAATTAGCAGGGTGCTGAAGTGTGATATGGAGGGTAGGATTCAGCATGGCTTGGCAGAACATTGAAGTTCTGTAGGGCTTCTTGGAGGAGTCAGGAATCAAGAACATAAAAATCATCCAGTTGGTAGCTGTGTACTGATAGAGGGGCTGAATAACAAGGGGATATTTTACTGATTAAAGTCTTGGAATGATAAAAAAGAAAGCTCACAGTGGAGAAGTTGCAAAAAGATCTCATGATACTAAACATGTTCCCCAATTTCAGTTGATGGTAGACAGGTCATATCTCTGATAGTTTTTTGACCTAATTTTCTCTTGTTCCTGGCTGTGCCATCCTGCCCATCCCTGTTTTAGCACAGGTACCCTCTGATGTTAAGGTAGACTGCAGCTGGCTTGATGGGACTCAACTTAGAGTAAACATCCATTAAATCAGTGAGTAAAGTTGAGTGAGTGGTCATGGTTAAAAACTGTTCTCATTGTAAGATGACTCTGCATTCAGGATTGCTGGGATGGTTATAACAGAATGTTCTGTTTGCTGGGTGTAGGTGATGTTTCTGTGGAGTAGCTGGAATGGAGGAGTTCATCACTCCAAGCCTTGCACAGCAGTGGGGTATGCCTAGATTGTTGTTTCTGAGAAACAACCCAGAATGCCAAATGGCAGATTTTTATCTCTTGCCCTCATTCGCTGAGCAACACAACTGGCAAGGAGAAGTTCAGGGGCTTCAATTCTAAAAGTTCTAGAGCTTCAGTTTAAGATACAAGTATAGGGAAAAATCTTTCTGCCCTTCCTGCTTTCAGGATGTGTAGCAAGATATGGAGAACAATTCTCCCAGTTTTTTTATTGAAGTATAAGAAGTAAGTTTGGTTTTGACTGAGCTGAAAAAGCAAGCTGACTTGTCTAGTAGCAGCTGACTTGTCTAGTTTTAACCCAAAGCTCTTTGAAATTACAGAATTCTAAATCCTCATTTACCAATTAAATATGTGCAATGCAAATGTTTATCATTTTAGTGCAAGTCCCTGTAAAGAAACAGATTTTTTTCATTGTATGAAGAAGGTAAATTTTACCTGAGAAATATGAAGAACTGTGATCCTACCATTTTCTCACTGCTTTCCCCCACTTGTAGTTTTAATGTAGCTTAATATTCTTTTGTCCTAGCTTTTACAATTTTGTTCAGTTCACAGGTGCATAGAGATCTGCACCTTTTGGTAGGTTCTTGAAGAACTATTTGGAAGGTGCCTTTCTGTATATGTGGGCTCCTCCTGGGCAATGCTGGAGTCTCTGAGACTCCTCAGCCCTGCAGAGTTACCCAGCACATGTTCCTGGCCCAGCTTCTCTCCTGGCCTCTTGAGAGACTCTGTCACAGTTGTTGCTTTGTGGTATTTTTTTTGTGTGCTTGTTTTTTTTTGAATGTCTGCCAGCTGTTTTTCTTTCCTCTATTTTCCTGTTATATTTGAGGAACCAAGGTAGGTTGGAAGGCAAGGAGTTTTCTTCTCTTATTTTGTCAATCTCCTTTTACATTAATAATGCTTTGTTTTTCTGTTGGCTTACCTGCTATGTGAACTTGGCAGGATATGGTGTATAATATCTGGAGAGGCTCCTGTGCAAGGGGCTGGCTGGAGTCTTCCAAAGCACATTTAGATCTTGCTTCTGTCTTGAGGTCAGCAAGGGTCTAGGGATGGTGTTAATTGGTAGCAGAGAGAGGAAATTGTATCCCTCTCTATTTTTTTGGCATAAACTGGGAAAATTGTTGTTTCAAATACTGTTTTTCAAATGCTGCTTAGTTTTGACAAGCTTTATTTCCTGCTTGCTCTAGGAGAAACCAAGAAATGGCTTTTGTTTCCTAACTGTGGAAGGCATGTCATTAGACCTTTTGTGTCAGGAGATAGCAAAGGTTAATTTACAAGTTCAAGGAGCAGGAGACCTTTCCACCTGCTCAAACAATTAAAATTCTGCCTTTGTGAGCATTCAGGAAAAAAAATAGCTGCTTCTGGTTTGTTAATGAATATCTTTCTCTTTTTTCCTGTGGATTGTGGCCAAAAGGACAACCATATGCATGGGGTTCTGCAGTGCATCAGTTTGGTTTGACAGCTAAGTCAAACCTTACTTCCTACAGACCCTCAGAAATGTGTAGGTGAAAATGAAAAACAATCTCTCTCATCTGTTTGTTAGATTGCCCAGCATTTTCTTTAAATTGAAATACCTGAAAACAGAGGCCATGGTAACTAACTTGAACCCTGAGTTTTTTCTTTTTGATCATGAAATGAGAATATAATGTAGTTTTATGCTTCTATGTTGATTTCTTATGAAAGACTTTCAGTGGCTTTTCTAAAGCATTATTTTCAGGGTTTATGAATGCCATCTACGAAATCTCATTCTAGTTTTATACTTCATTCTTGATACTGAACTAGAGACAAAGCATCACCTTTCTGATCTCTTCATCACAGTTTTTCTTAATTCCAAAAGTGGAATGTTTGCATTTATCCCTTATTTTAGAAATGGATTCCAAGAAAAGGGAAGGTCTGGTGATGATTTTATTTCTCCTGCTAGATAAGGTCTGAGTAGAGGAGTTAAACCAGCTCCTAAGTAGAAATCCTCACATTGCCATTCTGGTTTACAGATGGCTTTTGCCTGATGTCCTAGGATAAATGCAGACATTTGCATTAAAGTGCTATCATCAGATCAGCATCTTCATCTTGAGGGAACCAGTATAGAGTATACTGGGCAAAATATTTGTATGCCTTACAAAATATAAGTCCCAGTAGAACTTTTCCTGGTATCTGTAGTAGACTTACACATGGAATTTTACTCATGGGTTTCTCCCACGTGTCAGTCAAGCCTTTTAGCATCCCTGCCAAGTGAGCTGCAGAGGCTGCAGTAATTTATCCACAACGATCCCTGTTCCTGCACAGGTTCCTGCTGTGTGAGCGGTGATGCCATATTGAGGTGTCCCTGTCACAGGTCACTGTGTTCCAGGCACTGCACAGAGACCCCTGTCTAGCTTTGATGGTCTGGGCTGTGGAATTCAGTAGCTGAGATCCAAGCACCTGTGGGGTTGTGCTCATCCTCCACCCTCCCCAAGGTGCAAGGGATGGGGATGGAGGGTCAGGGTGGGGACAGTGGCAGAGGCACAGCTGGGCCCTCTGATGCTTGTTCATCAAACATTTTCAGCACATCTGGGTTGTTCAGTCATTTACTAGACACACTGATGCCTTGCAGAAAAGTGAAATAAAAAAACCCTTGGTTTTCAGTTTAAGAAATCTTGACTTGATTTTGTCCAGTGTGCATAGCAGTGCTTAAGGCAGGTGCTTCAGAGCCAGCCATACCTGCCTGAAATGGGAAACTGCAGCTCTGTTAGGAGTCCTTTGGCTTCTGAACCCAAAACAAGGGTAAAAAGTACAAGGTTCACTGTGTTAGGTTGTTAATAGTTCCCTGCTTAATTCACATCCATTCCTCACAGAGCTGCTCTTAGTATGTGCAAGAGTAGGGTAGAGGCAGCCAAAAGGCTGCAGATGGGTAATTTACACAGAAAATTATGTTGACTGCACTGAATATTAACATAAGATATTATTGTAAAGCAGCTCTGAAAATTGCATTCAACTAATGTAGTCAATCAACTAATATACTTATTTAGAGAGACAAGCTATTGTAAAAGAGCATAGTTCTCAGCTAGCTAAAAACATATTTTCTCTCATGTTTATCTTGATTGTATCCCCAAAGGATATTTCTTCCTTTCTTTTATGAAGAATTATTTCCATATTTAATTTCTATGTACATTTTTTGCTTTTCCTGGAGGACTGAAAATATTTTCTGACTTTTGCAGTTGGTTGAGAAACTTGTTATTAAAACCTTCCTGTCATACTTATTTGAAAATCCATTTTCTGTGTTGTTCATTACTGCTGTGTGTTTCTGGATTGCAGTTTTCCTCCCTTTGTGAACTTGCCTCAGAAAGAGTCTCCATTCAGCTACCTGGAGGGTCGCTTGATTCAAATGTCTTTTTATAAACTCCTGAACATTTCTTCTCAAGTCAAGAGCTATTTTCAATAACCAAACATACTTACTGTGCATAGTTTTCCTGAACTGCTCCAGTGCCTCGTGTTTAACTGTGTATTTATTGGTTACAGCAGTGCCAGTCCTGTTGGTGCTGGAGCAGGCTGTGTTTCACAGGGTCCACTGCAGAGCTGATGAGCTCCACGGGGGCTGCTGCAAGCTCTGAAGTTTGGCAGCTCCCTGGAGAGCTCAGAAGTTCTTAGGGCCCTGAACCAAGCATAATTGCAGAGTTGGGGCCTTCACTGTGAAGGACCTCACCAAATAATTAGCTGCCCTAATTAAGCAGCTGAGTAACACTCAGGAAAGTGAACGTTTGTGGATCGGAAAGTTGCAAAGCTGATGGGTGCTGGAAATAAATTTCTCTCCTTCTCTGCTTACTGTCAGAAATCACTGCTAAATTACAACATGAAATGTTGGCATTGGTAGTCTGTGAGCTTCCTCCTCTGGATGGGGGATATTCTGCCATCAGAGTGCCTAGACTTTATGGGCTTTTTGGAAAAAAGCTCTGTTACTTATTAGATTTGTTCATCAAGCAGAATGAACTGTGACATACTGTTTCACCCTTTTGTTTGCTTGGGTTTTTGTTTTCGTATGGCAAAACCCTCTATTTGAGGCAATCAAAACTGAAGTTACAACTATACAGTGCAAAGGGGCCTTTTAGAAGGAAGTTTTATTGCCTGGATTCATCTTATGCACCAGAATTCAAAAAGAAAAAGTGCTAGATTTTTATTTGTTCGTAATTTTTAACGATGGGATAAACTTTAAGATAAACCAATATTTTTGGTCACAGTCAAACAAAACACCAACTAATATTTTTTAATTTAAATCTAAGAACTTTCCTCTCTTCGATAAGTGTATATCAAAGACTTGATGTTCCTTAACTCTTTGGAAGGCGGGATGATGTAATACTGAAAGTTACAAGCACATATGAAAAGAAATACACTTTATTATTGTTGTTTTTCTTTTGCTTTTAGATTTTGTAACAGCCCACAACCATTTCTAGACTCTGCAGGTAAAATTAAAATCTAGATTCCTGGATTTTAATTTTATTGCAATGTATAATTAGATGATTTAGCACAAGAGATTTAATACTTTGCTCTATCCTATGGGCTTGGGTGGTGGCTTTATTTTTTTTTAAATTGAAGTATAACTAAATGTGTTTGAAGAGGATGGGGAAGAGGGAGAATGGCCCTTACCTTGTCTGCATGGCTGTCATCAGCTGGAGCATGGCTGGTTCAGAGACTTTTTTTAATGAAGACATTAAAACCCACAGGCTTTCAGGCAAGGTGGAGGAAAACAAACCTGATAGTGAAAAAACCCAAACTGTTGAAGAAAGTGCACAGAGGTCACTGGAGCTGATTGGAAATATTACTGAATCTTAAAGCCAGTTCTCTGTGTGTGTGTGTGTGTGTCTTCCTCTTGACAAATGCAATAGGGCTGGTTTTGTGATGTCTGGGAAGCCTTTACTTTCTTACCAAACTACCTTTACCTGTTTTTCCTTGAGTAATTGCAGTGTGCATGAGAGGTGAGAGTGAGACAGGGAAGAATATGAGGCTGTACAGCAATTAATGAGCTGTTTCAGCCAAAAAAATCTGTCCAACAGGCTGGTCAGAGCCTTGGACCCTATTAACCTTGATTTGGAAGTCTAAGACTTGACAGCTGGGGCAAAGCAGGGCTGTCTTAAAGAAGTTAAAAGTAAATCTCTCTTTTTCTCTTTCTCATATGCTCTCTGGTGAAATGCTGCCTGATTTTTTTTGAACATTTCTTTTTTCAAGTGTGATTTCTTATTGCACAGCTTGACCCAGTGCCTTGCTACTGTGCTACCTATCTGAAAATTATTTGGGGTTTGTTCTTCTTCCTGATGAAAAACCAATTTATCTGAGGCCCTTGTTTATGTCTACAGAAATCTCCCATGTTCTCTTCAGATATTTTTGTGCTCTGTGTTAAGATAAACATGTTACTCCATGAAGAATGACTCACTTGGGATCAAATAGGACAATATTTGTGTTAATCAGCTGCATTTCTATAGTCCACAGATTTTGCTGCACATTAAAACAACCATGCTGTAAACATGAATTAAGGGGGAAGATATGACATGGAATTTCCTGACTTTGTAAAATAAGAAGAATAAGAATAAGAAAAAATCTTTGCCAAGAATAACTTCATCTGCAAGTGTTTCTTAAATGTGTTGCACATTTGTTTTTCTTTAGAGGATGGGTAGCTAGGCCTCTTTGCATGTGGCTACCATACACTGACCTGTTGTGGTTGTGTGATGATCTGAGTTTGATTAAGGGGCTTCAGGTCTTTCCTAATCTGGATTGTTTTGACTGAGCCAGGCTTTGGAGCACAGATACAAGCAGGTAATGCTGGCAGATGTCATGAGGTTATGAGAAGCAATTTAGGACAGTAGTCTCTTCCAGCTGCAACAACAAAACAGAGCAAGCACCATGGACACACTTTGGCTGATCTGTTTATATTCTATGTTATTTCAGTTTAGTTATGCATTCGTCTACAACCTGCAAAAGTAAATCCATTTTCTACCACCTGCAGAAAAAGACAAATATTCTTACCCCTGCTAGTCTCCAGCCAAAACAAAGTGATTTCCCTTGCTTTGCCTCAATCTTAAATGCAACTGAGTAGCTTCCCTCTCCCCACTACTTGTTAAATAATGTTTAAAAATTGATGCATGTGACATGTTTTAATAAAACTTCCTTGTCCAGTCTTAAAAGATTTGATAGAGTGTTTTTCTCAGTTACTGGATGCAAGCTGTGCTTCTAAACATGTTAACTTAGCTGCTTGTCTCAGAATTTCTCTGGAAATTAAAGGGCATGAATTGATGTTCCATCAAAACCACTTCACTGCATCACATGCAACTCTGTCTGCTATAATTCTGCGCACCTTCTTCTGTGCCCCCCCTAAATTCTGACACATATTAGAGAAGCTGTTGTACTTTTATGACAATTTGTAATATCTGCATTTGCTGTTTAATGATGAATTTTGAGATGGTTGTCAAGATCTGTTGGATATCTCCAACTTTCTCAGTTGACCCAAGGAAAGAAAGAAACATATGGAAGTACAACCTGATACAATACTGTGGGATTGTCTTAAGTTGTTTTTCTTCAGCTTTTTGTAAAGTAACTTTGCTTTGTTTCCTAGACTATGTGCCCCTTACCCAATAGAGCAGAGCTCCACAGACATTGTCTTTGCAGAACAGAGAGTACCTTTATTGAAAGGTGTAGATTTATACATGATTGCTTTCTTTTTTTGTCTCTTTGCAGGTTCATGTACTGGACAGACTGGGGAGAAGCACCAAAGATAGAACGAGCTGGGATGGACGGTTCAAGCCGCTCCATCATCGTTAACACAGATATATATTGGCCAAACGGGCTGACACTGGATTATGAGGAACAAAAGCTCTACTGGGCAGATGCTAAACTGAATTTCATCCACAAATCAAATCTGGATGGAAGTCATAGGTAAGAAGTTTTTGGTTTATGGGTGTAACGTGGGGATTTTCTTAGAAGATGCTGCCTAAGCAATATTGTAATCTCTGTTGCAGCAAATTGTCACGTTAGCACTCACAACATTTTAAGTAAACCAGTGCTGTCAGAAACTTTTTTCCTTCACCATCCTTACCTTTCCAGCACTGTGAAGTGGAATGTGTCCTTCTCTTCAGGGTATCCTGTAACTCTCCCAAAGACTTTTCTCAGAACCAGTTCCATTAAAAAATCTTCAAATCTTATTCTTAATAGTGTAAGACTATACAGCAAAACTGTCTTTTTTCAGTGTGTTCTGTGCAGTGTTGCTGTGGTATTCAGAAATGCAGAAGATGATACGAGAAAATATATAATCATATATTAATATTTCAGCTTCATTAATCCTAGGGGCTGGGAAATTAGTGGAAAACAGTCCTTAAAGAAGAACTATGTTAAAATGAGTTTTTCTTGAACAGATTTATAGCAATCAAGTGATTCTTTTTGATCCAATCATGGCTACTTCTTAATTAGGATATAACTGGTATTTTGTGTATATGTGTTCATCTCTAATTTGGGTGATGACTCTCTTCATTAGATGAGTTTGACGAGTACTGCTTGCACACGCAAATAAATCACAGCTTCTGCCCAAGGTATCATATAGAAAGATGACTTTTTTGTGGGGTTATTCTTTGCAAATTTTTGTGATGTTTCAGCTAGTTTAGATGGGCGTGAAATATCCTTTCTTATGCTCTTTGTTCTGGCCTCTTAGGGACTTGCCCACCTTTCACCACAAATGTTAATTTGACATAAAGAAATTAATTCTATTGATAAGATCATTTTTTGTGTGGACTGGCAAGTAGGACCACAGGCAACATGTATGAAACATGCCCACTGTCTTCTTGTGACATTTATTTTGAACTCCACACTGTCTTTGTAATGCTGGTTTGAAAGGTTACATCACTTTTCTCCTAAGTTCTGCCTTTTAAGTGATCACAAGTTCATGCAGTTCATGGAAAGTACCTGGAGCTGGATGCAGTTTTAAATTTGTGTCTTTGAATATAAGCATTATGACTAGCTTGGTTAATACAAAACATAGATTGTGGATATCTGTTTTGAAGTAGTCCTTTATTTGCTGTTTGTTTCATGAGAAAGAAAACTTACTACCAAAAAGAGAGAAATATTTTATAGAGATTCTTTCAAAAAAGAAGATTGTCACATAAGTTTTCAAGTAATGGAGAGCAAAGGATAGAAATTATCATATACAGTAGAAATTTGAGTATTTTTAATTTTATCTGGTGTCTCCAGCATTTCTTGTTCCAGAGCTACTTCAGTGTTTCCTGCTGGCAGTTCGCTTTTTCAATCTTGTTTTGCTACTGACTTCTTTGCAGTTTCTTTGTTGCTGGTGATCTGCTGCACAGTGGTGTTAATATACTTAGGTTTGGCATTCTGTTTTTATTTTCATGGTGTTTATTCCCTGGTCTGCCATGGATGAACCTGGGGGATGAGGTTGAGGAGGTGCTGAATTTTCTTGGCGCAAGGGGCTGACCAGCCTTGTCTGCGCATACACAGCTGTGTCCAACAGCTGCCTCATGGCATAGAACTGGAATTACCTGAGTCCCAGCAGTTATCTCATTCCACACTAAATTCTCTGGAATTGCTTAAGCCTCTAATAAAGACCTGTATAGACAAGTAATTTAGATTTTTAGATCTACTAATTCTTTCTTATGCAGCCATAAAACCCAAAGCAATCCAATGCTTTAGGTTAAGTTTCTTTTTCAAATTCATACATTTCAGTATCAGGAATATGCCGTGGCAGTATGCTAATATATTACTATTTGAGGGGCAGAAAGAGAGGTCATTCCTAGAAAGGAAAGCACATTTGACTTCCCTTAAGCACTCAGAGGCACAAACCAATTCTAACAGCACCTGTTTTTCCCTAGGCATGTGAGAAAGTTCTGAAGATTCAAAAAGCGGTCAGCATCTGTATTGAGGCATTTTGGTTTCATTTTTTATTCTTTGCAGTTATATCATAAGGGAGGAAAAAAGAACTGCAGAAGTTAGGCTGTTCTACAGTGGGATTTTATGGGGATTTTTTCCTGCTGTGACCTCTTAGCCTCTGCCTGTATTAAGAAAAAAGATCTTCTGGGGCTGTCCAAAGTGTTGGCGTTTTTGTTTGGTTGGTTGGTTGGGGTTTTTTTTTTTGTGTAGATACTGTCTTTTGGCTCCAACAAATTCAGCTTTTTCAATGTGATATTTTACAGCTGTAATTCGTATTTTATCTCTTAATTATTTTGTTCATCTTTTTCACTGACTGATTCACCAATACTAGGAAAGGAAACACAGTTTCTAATTCTGCAGCCAAAGCAAAAGCCTTTTAGATTTTCCTTTTCTATGGGAAAAAAATCACGCCACCGAACCACCCAAAATCCACAAAGCCTTTAGTCTTTTTTCCTAGCCATCTCCAACCCCTCAAAAAAAACCCCACCAACAAATAACCCTACCTACAGTTATCCACCACCAGCTCTTAAGGGGGCTATCAGTTAGGGGTTTTTCCTTAAGATTCAAGTGTGGAGGAGAACAAGATCATTACCAAGTGCCTAATCTAACTTAAACCAGACTCTAGTTTATTTAGAAACTGCCAGTTCTGGTGATTTTTTTTCCTTGATATTTAGACCATTTTTCTAAATTGCTGCTTTATATTTATACTTAATTGGTTTGAGTTTTTTTTGTTTCTAAATTTCTCTTGATCAGAACAGATTATTTTATCCTTGCAAAGTGTTACTAGTTTTTCTGACGCCTTATCTAATGTCAGCATGTCTGGGAAAATATATGCTTCTGGAAGTTGGCCCTATTGAAATTAAAAAGGCAAACGGGTTATTGAAAGACATATATCTTCATAAAAATTGGGTCTTGTAGATCTGGATAGTTTTGGTAACTTAGAAAAGGAAGCAGATGAGTAAAGAGGTGATCTGTCAAATTTTTTACTGTTGCATGACAGGAGGTGGGAAAG
>NW_005054326.1:2718096-2752035 GCF_000277835.1 Geospiza fortis | reverse complement strand
TAAGCTATTGTAAAAGCTTCATGTAAAGTAGGATGGCATAAGTTTTAATTGCTTTGGGAGAAAAATTTGGCAGGAAGTAACATTCTTGTATAAAAAAAAAAATCAAACAGTTCAGAGAGCACTGATTTTGTGGTTTGGAAAATGAAAAAATGCAGTGTAAATAGGAAAATATTTTAATTGGTGTCACAGACAGTATTAAAATATTGAAGTTCAGATCTCAGAGATTTAAAATTTGGAAGGAGTTCTCTCCAGAAATTCGTGATGTATTTCTAAATCTATAAGAAATCTGAAACTTCTTTGTTCTTTTATTCTTATATTCTGAATATTAGCTCGGTACACCTGACACTATGCAAGAATTAAAACTTTTAAGATTTATATCTCAGAGAAGTACTTTGATCTAAATCACAGAATATCCTGAGTTCGAAGGGACCCACAAGTATCATTAAGTCCAACCCCTGGCCCTGCACAGACACCCCGACAGTCCCTGCACAGACACCCCGACAATCCCTGCACAATCACCCCCACAATCCCTGCACAGATACCCCGACAATCCCACCCTGTGCATCCCTGAGAGCGCTGTCCAAACGCTCCCGGAGCTCTGGCAGCCTTGGGGCCGTGACCATTGGGGAGTTTTTGTCACCTCTTCCAGTAGGATTGGAGTCACAGTGAGCCACTAAAGCAGTGTGCGTGACAGCTCTGGCAGCAGTACTCAGTTAAATATGTGGTAGAGTCATAAATTCGTGAGAAAACCTCTCTAGCAAATTTTACAGGGATGATTATGGTTCATTACCTGCTAGCCCTGGGATTTACTAGCCCTAGCTGCTCCAGTGTTGGGCTCATTAGAATAAAGACGAAGAGCAAAGAACTTGATGACTAATGCCCTTGATTTGCCAGTGAGAGAAAGGAATGAACAGTTTTTCATGTCAGAATGCAATAATTACAGAACTAAATTGATGCATAGAAGAGGTGGTTTTGTTTTTTTGCAGCTCTTGCCCTGCTCTTATCAGAAGGAACAGTTGCTTTTTTGTGGGACTAATTAAACAAAACTGAAATGCAGACAGCTCTCCTGTGAGTAGAGTCCCCAAGATAGGTTGGCCTGCTAAAGCAGTTCTTGAATTAATTTCCCCTTCCTTTACCCTGCAGCAGCAGTTCTAATTAATAAGTTAACACGTTACTGGCTGAAGGGAAATGCACTTACAAGGTCCCCCAGGAAGTGTTTGTGCTAATGAGATGGTTTTTGAGGCCACTGTAAGAAAACATACTTTCAGCAACTGTCAGAAAGCTGGGAAGCTCTTGGAAGAGGTGAATGTCTTAAGTTTGCACTTGAGCATTGATTTTTTTCTAGTTCCTCTTTTAAAGCATCAGCTCATGTCTGTCTGCCAGATGATTAGTTGCAGATGTGTTGAAACACTGAAAATACTGTATCCTTGCATTTAGAAGAGGATTTTTTCCTTATTTGCCTATAATGTGTACAGTACATGACATTATGTACAAGGTATAAAATCTCATGTTCTCTTCATATCTTTCTGTATATATCTGGGTGATGAAATTGCTTAACACCTTCAAGCAATGAAGAACCAGTCAGTGGTGAGAAGCCTGTTTCAATACCTCACCAGCACAGGCCAGTGCAGAAGCCAAATAATGGCCTAATTAAAACTGCTAGAGAATCCTGCATAAACAGAATTAATTAGATTATTTGGACATAGAGCTAGACATTGAATTTCTTGGTTCTTCCCCAAGGTACTTCTGAAAACAAAAATGCTGGAAATTGGAGCTTCAAAACATGTTTGCCTGAAAAATTACCGACAGAATTACTTCATTTCTCAACCATAATTTGATTTCTGATTGACTTTTTCAGACTTTCATTGCAGGTGGGATTTGAAATGTCATGGCTAGACCTGTTTGTTATATATTCTTTCTGGAAACACATGGCAATTGTGGCTTAAAGAAGTGGCAAAAGGCAAAAACACTTCAGTCTGAAAAGAGAGCATTCTATCCCAAAAAACATGTTTCTTTCTTACTTTCTCAGCTAATTAAAAGGAGACTTGTCTTCTGATAAGCATATTTGGACAAGCTTTCATTATAAAAGTGCATTACTTTTCTGAGTTTGTGTTGCAAATGTTTTTGTTAGGTTGGCAGGAGAGGAGATCCTGTGACTGAGGGAACCAGAGCTCCCTGCCCTCCCTGTGGCATCTCTCATGTGGTATTTTATGGGTGCATCTTAATCTTTGATCCTGCTTCATCTGATTCATGGTCTGAGTGCTTTGGCCACTTGCTAATATTTCCAGCTGTCACAAGGTGAAGATGTGTAATTCCTGCAAATTTGTTAATATTCAAAGCATTAAGCATTCTGTAGTTGGTAAATAAGGTTTTGTTTAAAATATTTTAATTTGCTTCATGCAGACCTCTTATATGCTTTCTTTAATATGATGAGCACTAAAAGCAGATTTTGTCCCCCTTTCTGATAGCCTGGGAGATGGTAATAGGTATGGGATAGCCCATAGGGACACTGAGAAATGGAGTGAAACATAAATGTCAAAAATGCTTGCACCCTGTCCTGGAGACTGAGCACAGGCAGCCTCAGGGGTCACCTGGAAGGAGTTTTGCTGCTGTGAAGCTGGAGTGTTAATGGTTCAGAGACATACAGGCCAGAACATCTCAAGTAGCCCAGGTTTTCTGATCAGGTCTTGAGACTAGAAGACTGTAATGCAGCAAGAATAAAAGGCAGTTGATCCGTGGATATTGTTTACTTGCTTACTTTTATGGAGAAATGCTGTTATGCTTGGATACAAAACATCTGTTAATATTCTAGGGAAGAAAATAGTAGTTCTTATTATATTTTAATTTTAAATTATCTTGATTATTGTTGGCTTTCTTTTGGTGATCTGAATTATTAAATTTCATAGCTATAACATTGCTTTGAATGCCAGTATTAGTTGAAAAATAAATAAAAGCAGACTGAGGAAATCCTGGTTAAAATAAAAGATATGAATGTAATGTTTTTTGGTCATTTTGGTGTTAATTTTTATTTCAAGTGAGTTTCATCTTTGTCTGAAATTCATATTATCCTGAAGCAAAAGCTTTTTTGTCATTGTTTATATAAAACTGGATAGACTGTCTATGAAATTTCATGTATCTATTCTATTTCAGAGTTCTGTAGCTCCTTTTGCAATTCATGCTTTAACTTGTTTATTGTTTGTTTCCTTTATCTTACAAAGTGTTTCACATGGCTCTTTAACAGAATAAGAATAGAAGAAAGGTGAATATATTTAAATCAAATCTATATTTTCTCTAGACAGTAGAAAACTCTACCATAGCAAATATTTATTGTAATGGCATCTCTGATTACTGTGATGATAAATAGTTGTATTTGGGAAATCAGAATATTCAACACAGACTGAATTTGATTTCTGTGGAAACTGCTGCTTTTCTCTCTCTGTTTCTCTCCTCACCTTCCTTCTCTGCCGTCCCTTTACACATTTCCTTCCCAGCCAACTCAACAGAGATGCTGGCCTTTTAAATGTCAATCACCATCCAGATTTTTAAAGCAAATTTATGTGATTATATGCCTGGTGCAGAGAAGATTATTAAAGTTAGTGTGTGCTTAGTTCCATCTAATATAGAGCCAATTTGCATCTTGCTGAGGCCCTGGAGATGTCTCCTGAATGAATAACATTGCTCCTTATGCCCAGCTCCC
This sequence comes from Geospiza fortis, assembly GCF_000277835.1. Taxonomy (NCBI): domain Eukaryota; kingdom Metazoa; phylum Chordata; class Aves; order Passeriformes; family Thraupidae; genus Geospiza; species Geospiza fortis. The sequence goes on along the minus strand of NW_005054326.1, from coordinate 2,748,338 downwards.
ACTTTCCCATTGTCTCTGGCGTCTCTTTTAAACAAGACTAATGATACAATTGCAGCAGTCTGAAGGAACAAGGGGGTTGATGAAGGATAATACGGTGGAGAGCCTTTTGCTGTCCTGTCACTTGTTGCAGTGAAGCCCGGCTGGATAGTGAAGCTGCCAGCAAGGAGCTGTCAGTTCCCATCAGCCCAGCTGCACCTTCAGTACTGTACCTGGAACCCATCAGGGCCAGGAATGGGGAGACCTCTCTGCTTCCCAACCCTGTGTGGCTGCTTGTGAACCACTCTGGAGGTGGGAGGCACCTTCTCCTGTTGGGAAGGATGAAAGTTTGACAAAAAGATCTCATAGGTACGTATGCTTAGCAGAAAGATTTTTGAATCTAGAGTCTGATGAAGGAATAGAGATGGAAGGAAGTTTTGATATAGAAGAAAAGAATTGCTGAGCCAGTCTTAATGGATAATTAAGGAAGCAAAGGGTAGGTTAGTTAGAAGGGGTTTTATGACTTAGAGCAAAGGATAAACCCACCTCAAACAAGATGTTTTACCAAGCAGAAAGATAGCACAGGTGAACAAGTTAGCAGATGTTGCAAGTAGAAAAAAGGTTTCAGAATAATCCACTGCAAGAAAACTGAATAACAACTTCTAGCTTAAACTGTAATGTACTAACTTTTGGTGATTGGAGAATAGTAACATGAATATGGTAATTACAGTAGTTATGATAGGCTATAGATCAAAGTTAAGGTATAGATTGGTTCTTCTGTATTAAGATGCTCAGCAAAGTATATAATACAAAGTAACCAAAACCAAAGGGTCTCCAGGCCTGCCTGCAGCTGGAGCTGGCAGCTGGAGGCACAGGCTCTGTCACCCACAACCCTGGACTGCTGTAATGCCTTGGATGTAATAAACTTCATTTTGAAGAGCTGCCTGGAGTCCCGCATCCCTCATTTCAGCTCTTACATGCTCCCATCAGCACTGTGCAGCAGCAGAATGCTACAGGTGACACTGATCACCTCCATCCACTGGGTGTGTTTAATAAATAATTGGTCTAGGCAGAAGTCAGAACCCCTCGTCTTGCTCACCAAAAGCTGAGAGAGCTCTCCAGTTCCTAGTGCAGGTTGTGCTGAAGCACAGCTGCACACAGCAGCTATCAGAAGGTCATTTCTTGCTCCCTCTCTTCTTCCTTTTCCTGTTTTTTAATAGCTGGGCTCTCCAGCCCCTTCATCCTGCTCCTCATTAGGGTGTGGAGACTCCTTGAGCTCAACTCAAGGCACTGCTTCCATGCTGGCACACATCATGTGGCTGGTGTTCCTCCAAGTGTGGCCTGAGGAGGATTTCCAAGGGGAAAAAGCCCTGCTGATTTTGCTGGTTGGAAGTGAGCTATCACCTTGTACTGGCTTGCTGGAAACAAAGATTACAGAGTACATGTTACTGGTAATACTGATCTTAATGAGATGCAAGGAATACACACTTGTGTATTCCATTTCAACCTTATATCTGCTGAGAAAAATAATACAAGTTGAGGAGTAATTGCTTCAAGGCTGTGACTGTCAGCACAGTCAAATAAAGGGGTTCTGAATCTCTCCAGATAAGGGCTGGTTTAAATAACCCTGCATTGCATTGTCATATGAATATAAATGCATTGTCATATGAATAGAGGGTTGTCTGAAAGTTAGGTATGTCTAACAGCAGCTATTGTACTCAAAGATTTCTTCCCACTTCTGGTGGGTACAAATCACATGTAAAAATCCTCTCTCTCTCCCCCCCCTTTTTTTGGTTTGTTTGTTTTGTTTTGTTTTGTTTTAAAGTAAGTTATTCAGAATGCTTCATAAAAATGAGTCTTGTTTATTATGGGAATGCTGTCTTTGTTGCAGGTTTGGTTATAGTGAGAATTTTGATCTTCTGTTTCATATGACAAAATGCTGTAGGTGTCATTTGTCAAATGTACAATATGTCATACATAAAGACTTAGTCTCCTAACCTGCTCTAAACTAAAATTAAAATCTGAAGATATTTAGGGTTTGGGGGTAGGGTTGGTTAAACTGTTTGCAGATTTAGAATGCCTTTATACTTGGTACCAGAAAGTGTTGTGTCACTCTGGCTTCACTGCTTGGCTGGCAGGTTTCAGCTTTAAATTATGTTACAATGGTCTTTTGTAAGATGCTTAGTTGGTGCATTTAATTAGAAGCAAATATATACCTGACTCCAGACAGAGATAAGAAAGAAAAGATACTATGTCCTACTTCTGAGTGCAAAATACCAAGAAATAGAAGATTTCATTTCGTGTAGAATTGAAACACTAGAGTGATAAGCAAGGGAATCTATAGAAAAAAAAAAAACAAGTTTCAAAGATAATGCATCTTTTCCCAGAAGCTAAGGTGAAAGGACAGTAATGGCTATAGTTTCTTTGTATTCACAAGACACCTTCAAGCTTCTTGCTTTAATATACTCTTCTGTTGCATTTTAACAGCAAATATTTGGAAAATAAGAGTATTTTTGTCATCTGTTAAACCACTTCAGTTGGACTTATTTCCAGAAGTCATGCCTATGGTGTGGGGGTGTTTTCTCAGTAAATGTATGGATGATTACTGTCTTCCCTGCAAGAAGAAAAACGGGAGGCTAGTGTTCATAGTGGGCCTTATTCTGATGGAGTAGCAGGGCTGTGTGTCAATCCCTTGTGCTTCCAGCTCAGGAAAGGGATGGTGATGCCCACTGTTCAGAAGGACCTTGCCTAGGTGGGAACACACTTCCACTTAGGCAGTTAAGAAGAAAGGAGGTGGGAAGAAGCACTCCTGTAAGTGGTACTTGTGTGGTGGCCCAGCTTTGTGTTGGTCCAGATGACCTCTGTAGTTCTCTCCATCTTAAACTTTTCTGTGATTCTGAATAAAATAAAAATAAGACTTGAGCTACTTAATTCCAGTTCTGAGAATCTTAGGTACAGATAATTAGTTTCTACATCACAAGAACCTGGAAAAACTGTCTTCAGTAATGTTTGTGCTGCATTTTTGTGATGGCTAATGAGCATGTCTTTGTATATATACATAAAATATATGAGTATATGCTTTAATTTTGTTTGTGAACCTGGAGAGAGGCAGTGACCCAGTTTGCTCAGAAATCATATCATTACCATGGCAGAAAATCACTAGAACTTTGTTTAATGGCACTGCTTATAGTGAAAACAATAGCTTAATAATTATCATAATAATGGAAGTAACTTTAAGGATTTCTTTAGAGTGAAAAACTACTTTACAGTATTTTTTTGATGGTTGAAAAGAGGAGTTAGAAGAGATGGATGGATAGCTAATTGACCAGTTTGTCTCAGTGTGAAATCTGCTGAGGCTGGAATTGGTGGACATGGTGTATCAGCAGGTAGCAGTCAGACTTGCATAAAATCAGCTGGTGTTCATGTGGTGGCAGAGAGCCCTACAGGCACGGGCTGTTCAAGAGATGAAAAGTACCAACAGATCTCAGTAAGGATTTCAGTTAGCATCTCTTGGGCTTCTCAGCATCAGTAGGCAGCCTGAAAATAGTATTCCTTCATATCATTCCCCAAAGCAGGGGCAGTTTATTGGTTTCCCAGAAATAAATAAATACAAAGTTCTGATCAACAATACCCAAACATCTTTTCACAGAAGCTGTGTTCAGGCAAAACTGTCACATGAATTGTGTTTGAGCATTCATTTTCTCTTGTGCTCTATTAGGCAAGCAGTGGTTAAAGGCTCCCTTCCACATCCCTTTGCTTTGACACTGTTTGGGGACACGTTGTACTGGACGGACTGGAACACACACTCCATCTTGGCCTGCAGCAAGTACTCCGGGGAGGACCTGCGTGAGATCCATTCCAACATCTTCTCCCCCATGGATATCCATGCCTTCAGCCAGAAGAGGCAGCCAAATGGTAAGCTGTCTTGCTGTCCTTTTTTTAATTGCAATCTGGAACTGATTTGCAAAAATCTTTAATTAGTCTTTCTGTATGGTGCTGGGTGGCTTCAACCACATCATTATGCAATTTTTCCAGTGCAGAGAATAGCAAAAGACCCAAAGGGAAACCAAATATTCTCTACATTTTTTGCAGGGATTTTTAAGTGCAAGAAACCCCCCATTTCTTACTTTTTTTCTGCCCAACACATTTATGCTCTTGTCATATTTTTCTGTTTCCTGTACCATAACTTCAGGCAACACAGTATTTTTATTTTTCTAAGTGGTAGTTCCTGAGTGGAAAGTAGTGTTAATTTGGCAGATGATATTAAGCAGGACTAGCTCTGTGCACTGTCTTAACCATTGTGTTAATTTACTGTATTTGCATTTTGTTTTTATACATACATTCAGCATTAGCATGCTGAAGAGTTTGTAAAAATGAGAAGAGCAGAGCTGAAACAAAGTTCTTGTTTAGAGCTAAGTGCTACTTTCCCAAGAAGGGAAACATTCAACATCCGTGCACTTTGGTACCATAAGTACCCCAGTACTCAACACTTGGAAGTAATTTTTACTTGTTCTGTGTTTATCATTTCCTCCTTTAATCTGTGTTGCTGCCACTGATTCTACCACTCAAATGCCGTTTGTGTCTTAACACATGATATGAGATCATTCCTTATCAGAAGCATTAATCTGTGTGATTTATGTTTAACAGCTACAAACCCATGTGGAACTAATAATGGTGGCTGCTCCCACTTGTGTTTGATGTCTCCTACCAAGCCCTCTTATCAGTGTGCATGTCCCACTGGTGTGAAACTTCTTGAGAATGGAAAGACCTGCAAAGATGGTAGGCTTTGTTTTTAAAAAATCCTTTAGATTAAGCACAAAGTAGCTTTTGGAGGGAAAGGGGTTCTTCCAGCTGCACTGTATGAATTATGCACATTAGGGGTGGCAAATTCTGAAACTATGTGTGCTTTTGCAGTACAGATAAAAGTGATTGGAGAATGCCCTCTACACTGTAAAAAGGAAGAATTCTTGTGATTGAAGGGCAGGTTACCTCCAGTTACATAATTTAAGTGGCAGTTCTGTGTCTGTCACTAACTCCCTACAAGTTTTGGGGGGCTCTGTTGTTGCTTTTTCTTAGAGAAAAAGATACCTACATCCTCTGTAGTCTCTAAAATATTTCTGACATTGATCATGAAGTATTTGGCTAATTAGATTGTACAACAACTCCTTTTTAAAATTTTATTTTTTGCGTCTGATTTCCATTTATTATACACACTTACACCTGACATCTCTCTCTGAAAATGACATGTTTTTAGAGGTGCTGAAAGCCCTAAAACTCAAGACATGATCAGGATTTAGAGCTGCAAGCTCTGACCCAAAACTGCTTTTAGTTTCTCATTGTGGGCTAATATATATGATTTTAAATTGTTATATTTCATAAGTGTAGGTCTTGTGATGTTGTGTTGTGGTTGCTGTAGTACACTAACAGGCTCAAAATTAACACTGGGAGATAATTAACACTGGATCTTAAATAACCATCTTTCATGCAGATCATCTCCCTAGGACAGAAGTAAATAGAGGAAGAAATGATACAGCAGAGCTTAGTGTAAATAAGCCAAATAAAATGGATACAGAAATATTTTTTTAATTGGAGTTTTATATTTTAAAAATTATTTCAGGTTTGTCAGCTATGTTCAGAGTTTTCTTTAATTTCATGCTATTTCATGCTCTCTGCTGATTATTTTTGTGTGTCTCTGTGAACCTTGTTAAAATAAATTGCTGCTTTTATGTGAAAAGCAGCTCCCAATTTAGCCTGGCAGGATTGTTTATAAGAATTTCCCAATACACAAACAAGATGTTTTTCTTCCATTTCCCTTGGTGTAAGGAGAAGCTTTAATAATACTGCTCTGGGTTGGTTGTATGTAGTCAGAATGTGACACAAATCCATGTGCTTTTTCAAAAATACTTGATATGCACAGATAAATTCCAGTGTATCAAAGTAAATTACCAAGGGTAAGTAGAAGAATGGTATTAAAAATCCACCCCAGAACCTTATTAAAAGGATTTTTCATGCAGAGATATTCAGAATCATCATTTCACTTTTTTAGCCATTTCTTATGTCTCAGAATTTATAACTGTTGCTCTTTTCTCCCACTCCCTGAACATGAGAAGCCAAATTTTCTGTTCCCAGTCAGCCATTACATGTATTTGATTTACAGAATATAAGCTCCCACTGTACTAGAAATATTGTTAACCAAGTTGCTACAGTATTTTGTCCATTTGTATGCAAAAAACTTTACACAGGAACATTTCTCTTCTGCTTGTCAATATCATGTTGCATTTTAAACCACCATTCTGCTGCTTTATCTTTTGGGCACATTCTGCCTCTGCCTTTTCAGGAAAAAAAAAGGATGGGAAGAGAGGAGAAAATTGAGACTGTTTATTTAACTTGGTCTTAGAAAGGAGACAGCACATAACCCAGATGAAACAACCCACTCAAATTATTCATCAGGTCCACTGGTTTTGTGCAGCTTTGATCCTGTGCAGGGCTAATTTCTGACATACTCATGCAAGAAGTTCAGCATTTAGAGCTGAGCATGCCCCAGAACAGTGATTTTTTTTTCACTCCTCTCTCCCTGAAGGGAGGTGCAGATCCCTAAGCAGCCTTAGGGCTTTTGTGAGTGACCTACCACTTTCCAGAGCTCTTCAAGGCACAGATCCCCTGGAACTCCATCCTGTAGGTGCAAAGGCTGCAATTATTGATTTGGGGGAGGGAGGGAGAGCATGGCACTTGAACAGAGCCAGAGCAGCCATAGACCAGAGTTCAAGATGTAAATCTGGACTTGTCTCTGTGGGGATTTCCTTTCTTAGGCTCCTCCAGGACCCCTGGGAAGTAAATTTGTTTTCTCATTTTCAGGTGTGCAGAGGTGGGGGATTGATTGTAGTTTCTTGGGCTGTTTTTTCCCCCTTGTACTTGCCTGTTCTCTATATCTGCTGTGAAAGCTGAGCAGAACCCTGAGAACTGAACGTTTTTTACTTCAGATAGTTGCAGTATACATCTGTAATGCTGCAGTGCTGATTAAATCCCCATTTGCAATTAGAATGTGTACATGACCATGGGAGAGACTGGTGACTGAGAAGTGAAGAAAGGTGAAAAATTAGGCTGAGTTTCTCTTCTTTAAGATGGTTTTGTCTTCTAGCAGTAGACTAAAATCAGCCTGGTTCCTAAACCAAATTGTTTCATGGTGAAATGAGCCTCTTTGAGGAGAGAGCTTTATTTCATGCTGCGCTGCAGAGAATACTGGGCTGTGCTGGAGAGATTCTGATGGGTGAATTTTGAGTGTGTGTTTGTGGTGTTTGCAGTGCTTTGGCATTGACAGATGATGCTGGCAGCCAAAGGTGAGGCTGGCTGACCCTCCCTGAGCAGTTTCCATGACAACCTAGCGTTTTTGAATAATCTTGGTTTATAGGAAATCTTTTCCTCCCTTGGCTTTCTCCCAGTGCTAGTTTCTCCATTTTTGTAGGGTTTTTTTAATCATACCTTCGAGGAGTTTTACTATTTCTGGTAAAATCTGTGAATACAATAACACACACACATTCCAATTTTGAAAGATTTCTCCACAGTGTTTCAGGAAGGGGTGATGCCTTAGAATAAAACTAACTAGTTTTCTAATACCCGATAATACAAATCAAAACAGTGAAGAATACTGAGATGTGGGCTTCTAATGAGGTTCTAACTCCGCCATTGCCTAGGTGAAAGTTTGTAAATCCCTGTCCCTCAAACAAAAGAGAGGCAAAGTAAGTTATTTCATGGCCAGATAGTCCTCTATCAGTAACATGTGAAGCAAAGAGTCCTTTTTGAGCACCCAGGCAGGACTTGGGGTTTCTGCCAGAGAGCTTTTACCACCTTGTGTTATATTCTTGGTAATGTATTGTTTTGCACAACATGCTGCAATTTCTTTTTCAGTATTGTGTGTTCTGCTGTTCTGAGTTAGGCAGTGCCACATTCAAATGATCTTTTGATAGTTGTAAGACAAACCTGAATTTTCCTATATAAATGAGTTTGTCATTGGAGTTATATTCTTACTAGTGCTTGAAGATCTCTCTGTCCATGTGCTCAGCTTCTGTCTTTGCCTGTAAGGACTTTGTGTCCTGCAGTTAACTTCTGCCAACAGTGAAATGTGATTTAAACTGAGAAAACCAGTGGTGACTTCAGCTGAGCAAGGAGGTGTGAGTTGCCTCACAAAGAAAAAGCAGTGTTGCACACTTTGATTTCAGCCTTGCTTTGGCCATTCTGTTCTCTTCCAGGAGAAGAATCTTTATTTTTGCCCATGGATACTCACATTCTATTTCCCTGGTAGGCCTGGAGGCAGGAAGCAGAACTTTGCATGTCCTTTTGCAATTTAGGGGTGTCCACTGTCTAATTTGCTTCGTCAGGAATAGCCAGGATCCCTATTTGACAGCACAGATCAAGATGTTAGTTTCACACCTTCATTCTTTAATTTCTTTTAAAGGAAAGAAGAAATATATAATTAATTGAAGATGCATGTTCTTTTGCCTTTGTAGTTTTAAGGTTGAGCTTACATGAAAAACTCTTGTTTGTATTGTTGTATCAGGGACACTCTCACAATAGTGACGTCAAAACTGGGGGAAAACATTAAGGAATTAAATGTTTTGCTCAAATGTGAAGTAATTCTATTTGGGATGTATTAATAATTGTGATTTCTCAGATACAGGGAATGCATTTTACATGTCTTAGGTCTAGCACTTTTGTATGCATTCCTGAGCATGTGTCTGTGTAGCTCAGCAACCACTGATGGTTTTAAAGTTCAATAACTTACAAATGACTGAGGGCTGTATATCATTGAGAAGATGTAATTAATTATAAAGGTTAGAAGGGCATTGGACTTAAAGCTGTGCCGTTGCATGTATCTTCGTGCTTGCTCTGATTCCCCCTTTCTCCCCCTTCTCTTGACTTCAGCTAGCACACAGATTTAAATTATTTAGAATTTTAATAGTGAACTTTTGAGGCAAGCATTAGTTCCAGTACTAATGTAATGCACCGTCCGTGAGCTTGTAATCCCAGCTTTCAAAGTGCTTAATAAAAGTAGGCTAAAGCTCTCAAAACTAAGAGTCTGGAGTAGTAAGGCTTATATGTCCATATTTAGACAAGTAAGGGACTTGGCTTTCAAAAATTGCTAACTCTCTTGAATATCCTGTGACTTGAGGCACTGCTGAAAAGAATCTTGAGCTTAGTCCACAAGTTGAATGGTTTAGAAACATAGGGAAAACTGCCTCAGGTCTGCATATGTGTGTGAGATCAGAGTTCTGGCTGCAGCCTCCACGTGCCCTTTGAAAGCATCCAAGCCAGCTGAGGTTTGAGGAGTATTATATGTTTGTGACTTGTTCCAGTTCCCCTAATAAGTGCTGATATTTTTTTTTAATCCAAAAATAAAGGTATGCTTGCATGCAGCCTGCATTGTCTTTTTCTTTTTTTGAAATACGATTCTGTACTCATGATATTCTCTCCCTCATGCTCATCATTAGAGGCTTGATTTTTCTTAGGCAAGGCAAGAGGTCTGGAGATCCTGCTGTCATCTTAGCTTTTGCTTCATAACTGATCTTTGGAGTAGAAGTGAACAAAATTGATTGGTTTTGTCATGTCCTGATATCCTTGAGTACCTCGAGCATCCTCTGAGTGGTGATCAGTGCCCAGCCAGGTAAACTTTGCACAGTTGGTGTTTGCCCCACTTCTGAGACCACCTGGGGATCTTTTCCCTGGCTGCTCTCAAGGCGGTAATGGGACCAGTCTATAAATACTCCCAGCTCTTGCTATTGTCAGGACAAGCCTGGAGGGATTCAGAGCCATCTTTCCCTCAGCCTGCCTGGAGGTGTGATGCTTCTCTGCTGCTGGTTTCTTTTTCCTGAGCTGAATGACTGCTGATCTAACTAAGCAGCTGAGGTGTTGGTTTGCAAATGTTTGGGTAATAGCTCTGAAGCAAGCTTTCAACTTTTTATTGCCTGGTTGGAGGGCTCAGGGCTGGTGTTTGATGAAGGGATTGGAATGCTGGCAAAGCTGCCAGATAAGGACCATGAAATTCTTAGCTCGGGGTTCCAGAGTCCAGCATGGGTTAGCTGAAAGCCACTCATTTCCCAGTGCTGAATTAAAGCTTAAACACATGGGTTGTTGGACTAAACAACAGGGTTGCAGGCTGAAAGCAGGATACTGAAGCTGTTGAAATGGGTTGTCTTTGGGAAGAATGGGAAGGTCAATTGGTCAATTTTAAGGGTGAGTTCGAGCAAGGATATGGTTATACTGAACTGAGTCTTTCTGGAAACCTGGCATTGCTGCTTTGAAATGACTGTCAACTTCAGCCAGAACGCACAAATTATTTTTAAATTATGTCTTACACTATTTCTGTATATGGTAGACAATATATATATTTTGAACTCTGAGGTTAAGGCATTTGTTCAACCTTGGGTTTACTTGATAATGCAAAAAAGATTTTTTTTGAGTTTTTAATATGTTTGTCATTATTATGTTTAAAAATCAGGTTTGGATAAATGACTGTGAAGTTGCTAAGAAAATGTAGTAGGAGTTTCTTCCTTGAACCTAAGTTGTAGGGATTAGTGATGTACTTAGACTTTCTATGAACATAATGCACCTGTCTGCCTGAATCTCAATGCTGAATTTTTTGTTGTACATAGTAGCAGCAAATACAAATGTACATAGAGACTACTGTGTCAAGATTAATTGCTTCTGTAATTATATTTAAAAAAACCTCTCTAACAGGCCTTTTTTCATTGGCTGTGTCTCATGCTTTACAGTATTCTGAAGGATACATAGGCATGTAATTACAGGTTCCCCCCTCCTGATTAATTAATGCATAAGAGTTACTCACTAGAAGAACAGTTCAGTAGTGTGTAGATGTATTTCTGAACACAAGGTATTTTAGGGCAGAGGATCCCAAAGCTGATCTTAGTCCATTCTGGACTACCAATCAGAAACACTTGTAATAATATCCTCAGCTTCAGTTGTTGAAAGGTGCTGTTTCCTGCAGCACTATGAAAGTGTCTTAAGAAGTTTTTAGCACCTAAAACTTGCTGTAAATGAAGCAGTGCCTGCTTTGGCATCTTTCCAAGGTTTAGCATGCAGTGATGTTTCAGCTAGCACTAACATCAATTACTGTCTTTAAAAAAAAAAAAAATTGGCATAAGACACCAAAATTCTTCTTTCATCACCAACTTCAGTTTTAGCTCTTTCAGTCTTCTAGCTCTTATTTATACCTCTTACACATGCAAATGGAGACATGGGCACAATGTGGCTTGGCAATTGCTCATTTTCACTGCATGTTCATGCATTTGTTTTCCTAAGCCTTCTCCACCCTCCCCCTCATCCTCCATCAGTCCCTGGCAAAGCCTGTTCTCTCGCTCTCTGAGGAGAGCCATTGCGCCACACTTTCCCTGCAATTATACATGCATTTTTCACCTTAGCTCAGGCTTCCCTTGGGCTTGAGCTGCTCTTATCTCCCTAAGACTCCAAACTGATAAGCCAGTTTAATTGGAATGGGGTGTGGTGCATGTTTATCTTTCATTACCTTGAAAACTGGGGACATAGAATGGAAAATTAAATGAAAATGAATTAGATTAGACAGTAAGTGCAACTGTCATTGATAGTACCATTAAACATGCTGTGTTGCCTATGTGAAAACATTTTCTGCAGTCCAAGCTGATCTTAGTTATTTATTGTGATTCTGACTTTTGACCCAAAAGCCAGCAAGGCTTTTGTGTGCTTTGGCTCAAAATTACTTTATAAGACTCTGTTATTTATCTTCATGTCTTCAATAAGCTTATTCTTAGCAAATGTGGGAGGTGACAGTCCTCCTGCTCTGCATGGTCATTGCGCAGTGGTCTGTTCCCAAATTTGACTCCTCCAATTAGAGTTTCTCAAAAGATGTTTACTAGTGGTGTTCTTTGTTATATTTTTTCCATTTATCAGGTGTTGTTGAAACATACAGCTTGTTTGACATGGTTGTCCTCTCACCAACAGCAGCAAACAGTCAGTAAATAATTAATTTCTCATCTAAGAGGTTGCAGGCCATCTGTTGATTTGCATAAAATAGCAGCATAGTTGCTGCATATCTATTTCAGTAATTTGGAGGGAACTATATGGATTGAGAATATGTGCAACATGATACATTCTGGGAAAGGAAAGAACCACTGAATTTTCTCTGTAAACACATCTGACTTGTTCTGAAGAAGAATAAGCAGAGACATTGTGAGCAGCTTCACATTTGGAGTGGAATTTTCTGCTGGTACCCAGCAATTTGGTTAGGTCCTGTTGAGAAAAACAAGAGCAGGCTCCTGGTACTAAAGTGATTTCAGCTTTTCTTATAAAAAAAAGAAAGGCCTAGGCAAGGGGGCCGGTGGGTGCTGCAGTGACGTCCCCAATGTCCCAGATGGAGTGGCATAAACTCAGTGGGTCAGAAGCCCCTTTTTATCCTGTTTTTTGTCCCTTTGGATTGGTTTCTTTTTGGATCCTTCATTTGCATGAAGGTTTAATGTGCTTGATTGGCCCATTACAGTTCTGTCCAGGCTGGCTCCTTTCGCCTAGGGTGTGGTGCACTTTACTGAGGCGTATTACTCTTTTAACCCCTTTTACAATATAACAACCGAACTAACAGTACATGCTTAATGATCTATCCACTATTTTACAACAGTTTCTAATTGTTGGGACCCAGGATATTCCTCTGGCTACCTTGGGTGATTCGAGGGCCTGGCATGGAGTCAAAAAGACCTGTGCCTTCGATTTTAGTCCATGGAAACAATTACCAACTTTGTGTGAAGATTTACAAGCCACAAGAGTTTGGGTAGAATGATAGTTAATTTGTCACAGGGTGAAAAAGTAGAATTTTGGGGTTTTAGAATGGGGGTTCAAGAGGCAAGATGGAGGAATCTGGGCGTGTCCTGTTCTTCTTCTCTTTCTTCTTGTCCTCCATCTTCTGCTGGGATGGTGACACTTTTGGATTGGTTTAGAGTAGAGACAGACTCTCTAATATAGGTGATAGGTATTGGAAAATTATTGTAAATACAGTACACGTACTTTGTAGTATAAAAAGCTAACACCACCCCAAGGGCAGTCACTGTGCCACAAACCGACCTGCCAGACAGATCTCAGCAGGTCAGAGAAGGAATGTAATAGATAAGAAAAAATAAACTGAAAAAAAAAAGCAGAACTGACAAATCTCGACTTCTTCGATGGTCATGGGGCTGGGAAAAAAAGACTTTCTAATACCTTGGGGGTCATCTCAACCACAGAAACCCGAGATCTAACCTATTTTTAACACTGTGTAATCAAGGAAGCTAGACCATGTTGTTGGGAAAGAACAAATTCAGGTTCTCTATTTCCAGGCCTCTTGCAGAGTGTTTCCAAGGTGTTTGTCCCGTTCTTGCAGGTGCCACTGCGCTGCTGCTCCTGGCCCGCCGGACGGACCTGAGGCGCATTTCCTTGGACACGCCGGATTTCACGGACATCGTGCTGCCGCTGGAGGACATCCGCCACGCCATCGCCATCGACTTCGACCCTCTGGAAGGGTACATCTACTGGACAGACGATGAAGTGAGGGCCATCCGCCGCTCCTTCCTGGACGGCTCGGGCAGCCAGTTCGTGGTGACGGCGCAGATCGCGCATCCCGACGGCATCGCCGTGGACTGGGTGGCGCGCAACCTCTACTGGACGGATACCGGCACGGACCGCATCGAGGTCACCAGGCTTAACGGCACCATGAGGAAAATCTTGATATCAGAAGACCTGGAAGAGCCCAGAGCTATTGTGCTGGATCCCATGGTTGGGTGAGGAGCTGTTTGGGAGCGTTTTTTAACATATTGGTCATGCAAAGAAGATACCTCTGTCTGCTTCTATGTAGACAGTGGTAAACTATCTACATAGTTTATCTATCTACTATCTATGTAGTGATAAACTTCTGAGCTTTCCAAATGAAAATACTGGGAATCTCTGAAAGTAAAGGCTCTGAAGCACAAGCACTGCTGCTCTATTTTGACCACCTGGGTAGTCACCTTATGTGTCTATATTTTATTATTTTTAAAAATACTTTTGTGGGCTGCATGAATCAGCTTGTTTATTCTAGCTAATAGTGCTGTTTGTATTGTCTTGCTGAGCAAACTGATACAGGAAGTTTGTGTGATTACATGCCCATTCTTTCTGAATGGTTTGGCCATTCTTACCTAGGTAAGGAAATATTTTTGGTTTAGGGATATAACTTTTTATGTGCTATGTGGTTTTGGGAAAGAGCAGTCCAGAAGATGCTATAAGAATATTGGAAGTTTGGATTAATAAGGTTTTGTTTCCTTTGCAGGTACATGTACTGGACTGACTGGGGAGAAATCCCAAAGATTGAGAGGGCAGCACTGGATGGCTCAGACAGAATTGTGCTGGTGAACACCTCGCTTGGCTGGCCAAATGGGTTGGCACTGGATTATGCAGAAGGCAAAATATACTGGGGAGATGCCAAAACAGACAAAATAGAGGTTTGTAACTGTACCTGCATTTTTTATTCCATGAAGTTATAGAATGTAGTTTTGCTTTTCTAGGTGTTCATATTCTGATACAGCTGAAAAGGGTGATGGAATAGTGGTTGAGTTGTGCTTTAAGAAACAACTCTGTTCTTCTCAGCCTTTGGGCAAGTTACTTGCTATTCTTCCCTCTCATTTTGCGTAGTAGAGCTGTCTTTGTAAGAATGTGTGATAAGGACCTGTTAAATAAGTAAATTCTTAGGTCATCATGGGAAAAAGCTTTATACTAGGATTAATGTATGTACTTTTAAAAATATTATCTTTCAGTCTTTGCACTGCTCAATTTAGAGCCTAGTAAAATATATTTTAAAGAAATAAATCTTCTTTCACATGTACTTATTTATACTTCCAGAAGTCCTTTATAATTTGCATCTCCCTTATTTAATTAGAGTTTCAGCAAGAGCATAGAGTTTCCTTTTTTTCTTACATGTCCAGTTGAAACTTTTAATTTTAAAAAAGACATTTTTTCTTCTCTCTCACATTGAAAGTTTTGCATTTATTTTTGTTGTGTAACAGTTACGAAACAAATTTGGCATTTTTTATTTGTGAGTCTTTGAGAAAATGGTATTGTTTAGCATTTGATCAGTTTGCTGTCAAAAGCTTTTGATGGAAGTGGAAGATTTGACTGCTACCTGGTGCTCAGGTCTGCCTGTGCTGTATCCTGGTAGATTTGCCTTCCTTTGAGGAATTACAGCTTTCCTTGTTGATTCCTAACTGTTGCAAATAACTTTTAGCACTTATCATATTTGGCACAATCATATCTTTTCTAGACTTACAAAGTTGTTTTTACTCATTTATAACTACAAATAAGTCAAGGTGAAGTCACAGTCATGTGCTGGAAGGTCACACAACTGTTAGCTCTCCTTTAGAGCCAAAGTAACTCCAGTCCTGCAAGGTGAGTTGCTTTGAAGCACTCCTTGAGAGAGCCTCAGGGAGCAGAGTTTTCTTTGTCCTGAAAACAAGATTTATAGTCTGTAATTCACCTAATATTACACCAGCTCTGAGAAAAGAGGAGAAAATAGTTTTAGTGATGTGTAGAGATTTATTTATTGAGCACTTCAGCCCTGATACTGTCTCAGCCTTGAATGTGTTTTGCAAAAGGAAAGTTAGGCATTCTTCACCCTCATGTTTGCCAGAACACTGAGATTCCTTATCTATTAATAATAATTCTATTCAGTGCTGGATCAGTTTGTAGCAGAAATTTTCATCTAGATCAGGCATGAGCTCACTGCTGCAGTTCTGTCAAACTGGCTAGAACACATCATAGAATGTTTATATCAACATTACAGTGTTTGTGGCAGGACAGAAAATATCTGATTTGGTACAAAGGTTTTTTGGGACAATTTCCATTTCATTGTTCTTAAATCAGTGTAAGCCAACAAAATGAGTTTGTTCCAGGTTGTCATGGACCATCTCTGCAGGGCATCAGAAAGATTTATCACTCTAAGATTTCAGAATTACTAGTTATTTTTTCCTATGAGTCTCCAAGTGTTAGAGTTATATTACTGCTGCTGCTTTTTATAAAAAGTTAACATTTGTTAACTCTTATCAACTTGCAGTAAATCTTGAAACAGTCAGGCTAAAACCTTTAAAGCAACAGAGAAGAAGTTCTGCCATAGTTTTCCTTTGGTGCTTTTGGATTTTAGTTTTGTTTGTGGATGTGGGTTTGTATTTTTTGATTCCCGAAGGTGTTCATTTAGGCATATGTGACACAGATCTGTAAAATTTTGTGTAAGGTGACCAACACTTCCCACACAGACACCTTTTTTCACAGAAGATGTTGGTCCTTGTAACTAATGGTAGGTGGTGGGTGCATAACAAACAAAAGCAGATGTTGTAAGTTGTGGAAATGGTTGTAGATATTAAAAGCTTACACGTGCTGCTAGGAAGACTGGGTAGGTTTGTGGAAGAGAATTCCACTGCAATTTAGTGGCAAATAAAATGCCTCTGAACTACAAATCACTGAACTGTAAATTGCTGTAGAAGGAAGGAGTCTTCTTGAAAAATTTCTGTATGCATTTCCTTTGTTATACAGTTCTGTGAGTGTAATGTTGATTATTCTCTGAGAAAGGATACTGGGATGGGTAGACCTTTGGATGGAACCCATACAGCTTCTCTTCTCCTGTTTTGAAGCAATTCTGTCATGTTCTTCCTTAGATGCAATATTGCTGCTTGCTAACTGCCCTTCAGAGGGGCAGAAAGGGGGTGAAAATCGGTGACCCTGGTAGTGATCAGCACACATGTTCAGTGTGGCTTCTGCAGTTAGTAAAGCATGGAAGGGCTCTATAGGATGCAGTGGGAGTGTCCATCCAAAAGAATGGTTCAGTCTAAAGGGGATTTTTTTTTTTATCCACACCTGTCATGATTAAGGAATGGTGCTCCCCAATTTAGTGCTCCCAGTGAGACTCTCCAAACCACACACCTCTCACTTCCCCCAGCAGGATGGAGAGGAGAATTGGAGGCAGAAAAAGCAAAGATCACTGGTTGAGATAAGAATAATTTACTGAAAACAGCGAGGAGATAAGAAAACTAACAGTAACAGCACAATAGCAATGAGAGAAAGAAATTATTCATTCAGAATATCCCTTACAATAGAAAAAACTGGATGGCTCCCTTTCCCCCTGCTGTGTCTCCTCAATTTGAAGGAACCTCTTCTCCCTGGAAGAGTCCTTTCCCCCAGCCCCAATGACTTGAGAGAGTACAGAATAACCTCCAGGTCCTAGCCATGCCCCCTCCTGACTACTGCAAAAATTAATCCTGTCCTGGCCAGAACCAGGACATGTCCTACCCCTTATTTTATACCATGTACATCATACCCCAGTCCTACTCCTTCCAACTGCATACATGTATATATACACACACTAAGCACAGCTCTCATTTCTGTAGTCAATGGCCATCCCCCCAAAATGTCTGTTAATTTAGTCTATGGCTGTGGGTTCAATCTATCCCAAGTGTCTTCCAGGGCAGGAGGACTCTTGTGATGTTGGCTGGTTGCAAATTACATCAGGAGCTGATGACTGGTGTGTCTGGAGCAGTCCATCCTCATTGTCCATGGAGTTATGGTGTGCAGTGGCAGTGTCATTCAGCAACCAATATTATACAGTTCAACATCACACACTGTTCTCACCCAAAAAATAAATCCCCCTGAGATTCCCACTTTTGTTTCCACATCACTCACCAAATGCACCCCAGTCTTGAGCAAAAACAATCCCACGGGTGGGTCTGCCTTTGCTTGAGGCAGAGCTGATCCAAAGTGTCTTCCCTAACCCATTCCTCATAGGCCCCACAAGGACTTTATCCCCTTCTAGAGTAAGTGGAGATTTTGATTGGGCAGGGCCAGCTGGACTGGTAGAGCCTCTGGTGTTAACTAACCAGGCCTTTGCTAAATGTAGATTCCTATCTTAATCTGTGATAGCTAAAATTCTACTAACATTTCAAGTTTGCTCACACTGCCTACTTTCCAATGGCAACCAGGAATCTTGAGGAGATTTGCTGCACTTTCCGTGCCCTCACCATCCATTTTTTTATATCTGTGTAATAGAAGATGTTTTGGCCTTCAGTAAATGTTTTAAACTTCTATTTGAAGAAAGGACACTGGCATAGGTGCAACAAACAAAGGTGTTTGTGACAGGTTCCAAAGATGAAACTTGGAATTGGACATGAAGGCATCAGAATAAAATCCCTGGTCCCTGCTTTGCTTCATGTGTTTGTGTATAGCTGAAAAGGGGGATAAAAGCAGGAGAAATGCATTTGTGTACTTGCCTTTACTGCCTTTTTCATACATGATTTTACATACTTTGTGCTTTTCTTATTTTTCTCGCCTTTGCATGTGGGATTCCTCAGAACCCTTATTTAATTGCAGGGGTACCAAACCGAATGTCATTCTTGCAAGCCATGTTTCTGGTTTGTTTGTGCTACATAGGAGCTTTTATTATTTATTTTTTACCCACTGATTCATGCTATGCTGTTCTGGAGCCCCCAGACGATAATAAAGCATCAGCAGGGGTTAATGGAGACTGGTAGGGGGTACAGCAGGGAGCTTTTGTTCCCATTTTATCTGGCAGCCTGCAGCAGGCAGAAGCAGGCTGCGGCTCAACAGCTTCGTCATTTATCTCGGTCAGGTTTCACTGCTGATAAACTTCTATTGAAATGGATGGCTGCTATTGTGCTTACCAGTGGGGAAGATTTCTCACTGACTTGCTACAGGTTTAAATCATTTTCCTGCCGTGCTATGAGGTTAAAAATGTATGATCTGCTCTGTTGAATTGGTCTTGTGTTTTCCTGCTCTGGTGAATATTTGTGTTCGTGGCACGTATGCTACCTGTTTTAAGGCATAGGTTGGATTTTTAAATGGTCAGCAAAGCTGGTATTGATAAAGCAATTATAAATGGCTGCATGCATGTGTGGCTGTGTGTGTTAAGGGGAAGTCATGATTTTATGGCTGATTTATCATAGTTTTTCAATCTCTGTTTCATTTTTCTTTATTCATCCTCTCCTATTCTCCATTCTCAGAGCCAGAGATGGCACCCACTAACACCTACTAGTGGTGAGTGTAAAGAAAGGATGTACCTCCTGCTCAGATCCAACCTTTATCTGGTGATTTTTGAGTGCAGCTCCCCCTTGAAGTGTTTGTGCATTCCCAAATCTATTAGCTGTGCCTGGCATTACTGTCTCTAATCCTCATGATTAATATGGAAAGTATTGCATCCTGCTGTTTTTCAGCCTAAGTACACACCAGTGTTCAGAACTCAGCCTTGCTGGACAACAGAAAAGCAGATGCTGCTAAGACTTTATAGAGCACAGAAATCTTGAACAGAGAGGACATTTTTGTCTTTGACCTAGGAGCTAATAGTCTGGCATGTAGAGAATGCTCCAATTCATATTTTAATCCTGAAATTGCAGGGCTATATTTTCCTCTGATGACAACTCCCTCAATTTTACTGCCACCCTAATAAGGAAATTTTGTCTTCTAAGCATACACCAATTATTTTCTGACTGAGAATTTTTGTCTCATGCCATTAGTCTTTGTACTGTGAAATGCTGATGACTTGCAGGCCTGGTTACTGATCCTACCCCTTCCAGCCTACTTGAAGCACAGGTTTGAAAATTGAGAAGCAAAATCCATTATATTCCTAGCTCTTGAACACAGCTGCTTTTGTGCACTTGCATTAAACTTTTGCAGGTATGAGAAGTAAGGTAGTTAAAACAAATACCTGAAGTTGCTTTGCTGTTTGCTTTTGCTTTGGATAGTTGTGGCACTTGGGAATTTCATTCGACAAAAAATAAGTATGTACTGTAGAGGGTAGGACAGATCCCTGTACTCCATCCCAGTTTCAGAAACTTTAAGCTTACTTTGTTGGGGTATTTCCAGCTATTTCTTTCACCTGCTAAGCCTGTATTAAGAAAAAAAAAATAGATTTTTGAAATTAGTAGTAGAGGAAGGATTTATTAAAAAAAACCAACCAAATAAGTATTAGTTTATACTTGGTGTGATTCTCATTTGAGAGGTTTCTTTTGAACTTCTGAATGAAATTTTGTGATGCTGACCAAGATAATAAAACTTTATTAATAAGCAAACAAATGACAGCCACAGACAACATATTACTAAGGTCTCCTGGCTGTGGCAGAGCTGGATATAAGGATTTGAATAGTCCCTTGTCATGGACTCTAATGCTGAGTTAGGACCTCCTGGCATTGTAAGCTTGTTACTATTTATAAAAAAATATCTTCTTTTGCTTTGACTTTTGAATATGAGTCTACAGAATTATCACTTAGAGATGTACCTTTTCACAAAATCATAGAGTTGTGAGGGTTGGAAGGGACCTCTAGAGATCATCTAGTCAACCTCAGGTGTTTTAATGCAAAAATAAAAAAAGAAGAAACATTTAAAACATCCATGCTAGTTTCAAATTTGGAACATTAAAAGTTAACTTTTTATTACTTTTGATAAATTGAGATTACCTAAACAAAATTCAGATATGAAAAGTATGATGATTGAGACCTTACATTACAAGCTGCTTGTGCTGAGGAGTTCTCCAAGAGGGATCTGCTATCCCAGGCTGTCATGCTTCATGGGACAGGGAGAGGTTCCTACCAAACAGGCAAATGAGGGAAGCTCTTGGGGAGATGGAGCCAGAACTCTTGCCCAAGAGTAACTTGACTCTCTGATCTGAGTACCAAACATGGTATTTTTCTAAGTGAAATTACTGTCCTGATAATTATGTGGAGAAGACTATGGCATTTGGTTTTCAAATGGTCACAGATCTGCAATTCATCCTGAAATCTGTAGTTTCATCTCATGAGATGTAGATACATTCAGCTCATTTAAATTCCTTTATGTTGCTTTTATAAAAATGTTGGAAATCAGCACTTCCACACTGAAAATGTTTAGAATAGATTAGATGAGTCCTACTCCTAAAGCACTGGGGTTTTTCCTGTTACCTCTAAGGAGAGCCTGGAATCACCATGTCAGAGGCAGGTATCCATGCTTGATTTGAGCAGAAAGTTGTGCTGACTTGCTCACTCTGGGAATTCAGAGACATTTCTCACAACCTTTGCTGAAAGATGAGCAGTCCTGGTTTGCTGCTGATAGCTCTGAAAGCCTCATGGTCCCCATGGCCCAGCATGCAGCTGATTGGAGTATAACTGTTGGATCTGCATTCATATGTCATACATGCTTCCCAGATTTTTCACACTGGAGTTAGGAAATTGTATTTTGGTTTACCCAGGTGTCTCACCTAGAAAGCAACAAGCCTCTGCTAGCAGCCAGTATCGGTGACCTAAGGGAAAACACTGAAATCCCTCAAACCAGCCCAGCCGGAGTAATCAGCTCAGCTGAGTCTGACATGCTTCAAATATTTCATGGCAAGCTGGGGAGCAATGTGAAGAGATACTGAGCTATTGTCTGTCTTCCTGATTCAGCTGAGTACTGTTTGTCAGTCCGCTATTATCCCTTAGTCTCCAAAATTCTGGCTTTGTTCTTTTCCCCTTTTCACAAGCTGAGTTCCATTTGTGTACAAAACCATGTACTGATCTTGAACCTGGGCTTCTTTGGAAAGTATTCACCTGACCTCCAATAACTCTCAATAATGGTTTAGCTTTCTTCACACAGGCTTCTTACTTTGCTGTGAGATTTTGTAGTCTTAACCTGAACATCTTTTCTGGTACCATGCATCATCTTGTAGTGTGGCAAAGAGCGTGTGGAAAAAGGTGGAAAACCAAGCTCTTGGACATGCAAAACCCTTGGAATCAAAGTGATTTAGTGAATAGGAGCAATTGAATCAGCTTGAAAGCTTACTGCCACCAAAGGTGAAAAGTATCTCATAACTGGCTGAGTCTCTCACTGCACTATTCCCTGAACCACTTGGACTTGGCAAAACAGTAGAAAACTTTCCACATTTTTTCCCCTCTATAAAAAAACAATTATAGTTGCTTACTAAAGAGTCTGGAAAACATCAGGTTAGATAGAGAACAAGTGAAAAATAAATTTCTGGGACAAGGCACTGAAAGAAAGAACCTTGGGAAAGAAGAGCACAGAGGCTTTTACCCACATGCAAGGGCATCAGGAGTTGCTGCGCTGAACTTGTCAAACTGTTCCCCCAAACCCACTGTGAGGTTTCAGGTTGGTCTTGGCTAGTCTGGTTTACATTCTGCAAAGTGTTTTGTGCAGCTGCCCACAGGTCTTAGTTGCTAAATAGTAAATTGCAAAATGCAGTCATTAGGTTTCTTTGTTGCCCCCACAGCCTATGCTCAGGTAACAGAACACTCCCTGACTGTTGCCTATGGATTACATACCAAAATTAATCTCTGTAGTAAAGTGGTTTTAGTCACCTGTTTTACCACTGAATCTTTTCAGAGGAGCTCCTTCTCTCTTCTCATCTTATTTGTCATTTTGGCTCATTTTTTTGTCTTAGCCTGTTCTTTACAAATGCAGGAGTTTTTTTGTGTTGCATGTGATTGCCTAGATGTCATCTGTGATTGTCACAATGGTTCTAAAATCTTTTCCTTGCCTACTTGTAACTTTACCTGACTTTAACCATTTCATTAAAAACTGAGCCAGTTGTTTCTAAAATTAAATTCCATCATGGAGAAAACATTTCTGCTGTTGGCATTGGTCAGTGAGCTAAGAAAGTTGTCCTGTTGTGAAAGAAAGGAGCTTACAGCAGTGTGTGTAGCCTGATAGAAAGGGTGTTTATGAAATTAATCTCTGTACTGTTTGTACATATTTATCTTCATGGCAGGCAGTCCTATTAGGAATATTATCCATGGTCAGAAAAAATATATTTTGAATTCTTTGGAAAAATTGTTAGAGCTCTAGAGGAAACTGAGGGTGCTGAGAAACTGTTAAATTAGGAATTGTTAATGGTTATTATAAAGCAATTATCAGTAAGAAATCATGGACTTGGCTGGAGGCATTTGGTTTCTGAAGCAAATCCAAAGGGTTCCAGGGATCCCTTCTGCTGATTCCTCAGGATTTCACCACAATGAAGAGAGGACTTCCCATTTCATTCCTTAATGTTTTAGAATTGAGGAGAAATGCTGTTAATAGTAAGTAAATGACGCTGACAGAATAATTTCTTCAAACTGAGTTGAAAGCTTCAGTTGTTCACTTAGAGAGTATAGTTGATCAAGACTTTTTTTAGAGGGAAGACTAATAAAACTGGAAATTTAGACAAGATATCTCTTTGTTTCTCTATTAGAGCAGCTGTTTTGCAGTAAATACATGTGTTAATTAGATAATATTGCTGCAGCCATAACAGTGAAATCATTCCAAACTGTTTTATGTTGCTTAGAGAAGTTGAAAATACATTGTTCTTAAACCCAGTCCAAAAAAATGCAAATATAATGATTAATAGGAATTCCAGCTATCTTTTAGAGTTATTTTTAAGAGAGATGCTGCCCAAGTTTCTTTTCTTTAACCAAATAAATCTCATTAATGTAGTGTTGGTTCTCACTTTCCTTGTAAAGTAAGATTCATGTGCATTTAGATAGACAATGAACAGTCATATCCCTGATTAGCATTGCCGTGAACTGACTTGTTACTTGTTGCATCAAACAGCACGTGTAGGTATTTACCTCTGGATAATCAGGGCTGAAGTAACGAAGCCTTGAGTGTGAGCATTCCTAAATTATTTCAGGTATAATGCTAGCCTTGCTCACCATGGTGTGTTGGAATATCTGGGGCATTTGTACTGAATTCAGTATTTCAGGGTGTTCTACAGTAATGCTTCTTGCCATCAGCTTGAGTAGATCAGTGTTAATGATCAAACTCATGAGAAATTCCCCTTTTTACCTCATTGTTCTAAGTTGTATCTATTCCATGTTGAAATTATGAAGGTGGTAATGCTTTCTGATTATTTTCTGCTGCTTTAAAACTATTGGGAGAAACCCAAGCTGTCATTGGAATGAGTTAAGAATTTAAGATCTGCTCAGGAAGAGTTTAGTTTTTTTTTTTTTTTTTTTTTTTTGGTGACAGTTCCACCATAGAAGCCTGTGCCAAATGTCTGGGGTTTTGTGCATCTGTAAGGTAAACCATACCTATATATCCAGAGTCTATTTCAACATGTTCCAAGGAAACAACAAGCCAGTGTGCTCTGCACTTGTGGGACATGTGACATGCCAAGCATTGCCATGGGGTCAGAAGGCTTTCTAATTCCTTATCCTTACAGAAGAAAAGTGAATGCTACAATTGCATCCTTCCTGTGATTCAGTGGGGGAAGATGCTTTCCAGCTGTGATGCCTGATAAAAATTTTGTAGAGCTGGGGCAGTGATGGCAGTAGTACTTCAGCAGAGAAATTGAGGTCCTGCATATTCAGTGAGGTCTTCTGGCCTCTCTGAGGATGAGTAAGGTGGTGCTGGTAAAGATGCTGAAGTTCAGGAATCAGTAATGGCTAAGGTATCTGTCATTTGTCCAAAAACAGGCTGTTGATCTTAAAAATCAGGGCTTGGGTTCAAGTATATGAAATTAGAGGAGCTTATGGATTTTACTGGAAGGGTTGTTTGTTTTAGGGGGGGGTGGATTTTTGTTTTACTGATGTGTGTCTGTGAAAGAAATAATGTTTTAGCAACATCTTGTAGTGTAGCTGGGGACTTACAGTCCATCACAGAGGCCTATTCCATGCTCATAAGTAATATATTTTTTGAACATAGCGTTACCAGGTGTTGTTTATAAATTTTCATCTATTGTTGACTTCCTCTGCTCCCATCGGCCAAAGAAAAAGCTTAGCATCCATGATATTTAACCTGCTCCCTGATCATTTACAAGTACATCCAAAAGAGGACCTGGGAAGCTCCAGGCCCATTAGTTTTATTCCAATCCCTGGAAAGAGTTCTTCTAGAAACCTGCAAGCCAAAGGAAGCAGGGGGTTGGGACGAGCCAGTGCAGGTTTACTGAGGGCAAATGATGCCAGTGATGGTGTGAAATAAAGGCAGATTCAACAGAGATGCAGGGAGAGGGCAGAGTGCCTAAAGGAATGATGAGAACCCACCCTGTGAGGAAAGGCAGAAGGGGTTTGGTCTTTTCTCCATGGGGAAGAGAAGGCTCACAATTTTCCAGTGCTCAGGGAAGTGGAGGGAAGCTCTCCAGGTGCATGGATGGTGCCACATTGGAGAGGACAGGGACAACTGGTACAAGGTGCCTTGAGGGAGTTTTTATTTTAATATAAGAAAGAAATACTTTACTGAGGCATGTAGTGGAGTCCCTCCCCTGACTAGAAGTTTTCAAGATGTAACTGGACAAGGATGCTGGATAATCTTATCTAGGCTTCTTTCCCACAGAAAAATGGACCAGATGATCTTTCAGGGCTGGTCCAGATGATCCAGCCTGGGCTGGTCTATGATTCTGTGGTTCTATACTGAGCATTCAACAGTGCTTGTGAGTTAAGACGAAAGATAATGCACTCTGCACTCTGTCACCTTCATCTCAGTCTTGACACCTTGTAGGACTGGGCTCTTAGTTTGGAATTGATCTCAGCATCCCTGGTAGGGACAGACTCTTTCTGTGGTGGGCATCTGCTCAGTGCTGTGCACATAAACCAGTGCACATCTGCTCAGTGTCTGCTGCCCCTGCCCCTGGTGCACTGCACCTCAGGGGACTGCTAGTCTGCAGTTCTGCCAGGGTCCCAGCACAAGCTCTATGCAGAGCTGAACATGGTTTTCATAAAGGAGATAGACTTCATGATGAAACTCTAGACCTAAAGCAGTCAAGTGACAAGTTTAAACTACCATATATTCAAATCCCAGATTATCAGAAAGGTAAATTCACTGCATTAGCCTATTTATCCCAGTGATTACTGCTACTTAGAAGTGAATTGAATGCAAGGTATCTTTCTAACAAGAAAGACCCTTAGAATATGTCACTGTGCATTCCAGTCTGTAACTTTAAACTAGAAGTAGTGCTTCAAAGTTATTTTATTGTTCCTGCTGATCACTAAGTACAGCATTTTAAAATGTGACTACATTCTCCGCAGTAATTCACTTACTTTGAACAAGCTGTGTGTTCATGAGGCTATAGGTTTGCATTCATTATTGTTTTAGGATAAACAAAGCCCTTATTCTTCAAGCAGGATATCTGGTATTTTGTCTGAGGCCATTTAATTTTTGCACTTTTAGGGGTTTTTTTCATGGAACTACTCGCTCTTTCAGTAAAGGTGGTGTTTGTGGTTACACCACATCTGTTTCCTGTTGTAGCCTGTATTCTCAGTGTGATTTGCAGTATTCAGAATGGCCTCAGAATGTGAAACTCACACCACATTGTGGTTAAAAGCAGCATAAACCTCTGGAGACGCTGCCTCATAGCAGCTGAAGGTGGGTTTGTTGTGTGGGGGATTCTGTGGGGCTTCACTGTGAGGAGCCTGATCCATGTAGAACTGGGGAAGGGGAAAGAATCCAGCAAGGATTATAGCCTGGGACTTGGTTGTTGTCTGAGTTCGAGTATGTGCAAAGATGATGCTGAAATCCCTTGAAACTGGTTGTGAAGTGATTGTTCCTTTTTGCTTTATTCTTCTTTTACATATCACCCCTACATCCCTTGCCACTTCCCTTCTGCCTTACACCGGACTCTTTGATTCTGTAGCCAATGGATGTAATTTTATTGAAATCACCTAACATGCAACCAAAGTCAGTGCAGACAACATGGTGCCATGGGAAAAAAAACATGTTTGAAATATATCTATATATATATGTATAGGTGTGTATCTGGTAAAATTGCAGCAGGAGCAGAGTGGCAGGTATATGTAAATACTTTTACAGAAAGGTGCTTGTTTTGTCCAGGAGATGTAAAGCTGTCTTTCAAAATAGCCTTTATGTGTATAAGCAAAAATTAATTAAAAGCAGATACTTAATCCTTAAGTCCCTTCTCTTTTCCTGATTCTTTTCAGTATAGGGGGCAGCTTATTTGAGCAGCTCTTAAAGTTTGCCAAAGAAAGTTCATCCCACGCCACACACCTTCCAACTAATTTTCTTTGCCAGTAGTTAAGCATTCCCTTAAATAGAGAATTTTCTTTCTTTTATAAATACAAAGCAAAAAATGTAATTTTTAAAAATGCTACTTTGTGATGGTGATGTTTTACTGATTATTACTGTGTGGTTTTAGTTGGTTCACTTTTCAACATCCATTCTGTGTATCTTCTTGGTCTGCTCAGCAAGCACTAATTGCCATGTATTAATTAGTTGCACACAAATGGCTTATCTCTGTAGTTTAAGGGGGAGGGGGAAACAAGTCACCACAGACAAGTCATCTATTTTTGAGATACATGTGCATTAATGCATTTGTAGGAGCATGCTATATATTCTGCTGGACTGAAGGGTTTTGATAAGCTAATTCCATCAAGTAATTATAACCTTTCTTCAAAAGTAAATCTGGAGTTTATTTGCTACAGTCCAGCAAATATGAAGCATCTCTTTAGGGAAATGTGCACATAAAGATTCAGTTCCTATCTTAATATACTGAGAGTAAGTGCCAAAATGTTGGGAAGTTTGACAAGGTATAGTTTTAAGGAGAAATTATTGTGAAGGTTATAGCGTTTCTTCCACTTTTTAAAGGGAATGTATAAATATTTTATTATACAGTGTCCTGGGAAATGCGTGTGTTTCAGTTCCATTTCTCTATTCCTTTCTTCTCATCTCATATGTGTCTTGGTAGGAGTTGCCCCAAACTAGGTTTTACATTTCTTGTCATCTGAAAAGATATTTTGGCCACCAGCTATCATCAGTCTAGTCTGAGGTACTAAACCAGTTGATCCTGAAGGTTGTCATTGCCATAAATCTTTGGGTTTGAGCCATGGGAAGGATGGGAAGCCATATAGATTTGTTTGTGGCTATCTCGGTTCCATAAGTGAGAGACATTTGAAAACAGTGGTTTAATAAACCACCCCTTTTCCAGTCATTCACTTAGAACATGCTTGGGTGGTGAGAAGGATGCTGCAATGTTTCAGGGATTAGTATGCTACCTTGGATTTTATGAATCACATTGTTTCTGAAAGTTTTTATAGTAAGGTTGATTGGAAGTTTTTCCTGGTTTTGGAAGGGTGGTATACATACTACAAACTTAAGCTATGGCCTTGAAACAAGTAGAAATATTTCAGAAGGGTTTTTTTTCTGAAAAATTGCAGCACTGAACCATTTTTAAGCTTGTCTTAAAACATGGGGCTCTTTACTCCTGTCAGTATGGTATATTTTATAATAATACTTGGCATTCATAAGGCACTCCATCACTTGAACATGCATACATATGTTTAATTAATCCTTTCAGTGCCTCACTGAGGAAGTTAGGTATTACTCCTTTTTAGCAGTAGAGAAAAATGACACAGTAAATTCAAGTGTCTTGATCAAAGGCATGCAATTATTTACAGACTACAGCTGTTCCTTGTAGCAAAAAAAATTACTGTACTTAATTTTGAAGGATGTAAAACTGGTTCCTTATTCAGACTGGGGAATATAAATATACTCTGTAGATCTTCTTCACTGTTTGCCTCCCAGTATTTTTGTGGGGTCTCCTCTTAATGCTCTCTGTAATATGGGCAAAGCTCACTTGGGAGGGACTGTGGACTAGAAGATGCCGAGCCAGAACTCCTTGGCCATTATAAATTTGTCTTCATTTGTGTAAAACACAGTGACTTCTTTAAAACTCAACCAAAACTCATGTCAGAAATGAGAGAGTCATAACAGGAGTAACTATTATTACATAATAATTGTTCCTAAAGTAAAGCTAATGAGTGTTGTGTCATAATTCCACATTAAGATCTGGTTATGAGACTAACCTTCTAAATAAGGCTTTTAGAGTAAGTACGTGATAATAAAGAGTCTCTTCTTTTTTATTAGGGTGGTGTGTAACATTGATAGCATTGTAATGATTGGAGATTATTTTTTAATTTGAAGTCTGAGCATGGAGCAACTAGTTTGTTAATCTGCCAAATAGTGGCAGGTTTATTCTATATATCTAAAAAGTTTGTCTATATTCCTAGGTCATGAATGCTGATGGAACTGGTAGGAGAGTCCTGGTGGAGGACAAGCTGCCTCATATATTTGGATTCACTCTGTTGGGAGACTACATTTACTGGACAGACTGGCAGAGGCGCAGCATTGAGCGTGTGCACAAGGGCACAGCAGAGAGAGAGATCATCATCGATCAGCTGCCCGATCTGATGGGCCTGAAAGCCACCAACGTCCACCAGGTCATCGGTGAGTGGGCTGCTAATCAGCCAGGGGACAATGGGATGGAAAAATAGAAATGGGCAGAATTCAGTCCTATGGCAATGCAGGCTGCAGCTTGATTAGGGTGGGTTAGTGTAGCATTCACATTCTCTGAAAAATCCCGTCGCCCAAGATTTTTCTCCTGGGAAGCTGAGAAGCCTTACAGAAAAAGAAAACAATTCTTATCTCATTTGCTTCTCCTGTGTTTTCCTCATCTAGAATGTGTTTGGAGATTGTTTACCACAGGTGATTGTTTCATTGGGTTCTGGTGTGAGTTGTTTGACTCATTGGCCAATTGGGGCCAAGCTGTGTCAAGACTCTGGAAAGAGTCACAAGTTTTCATTATTATCTTTTTAGCATTCTGTAAGTATCCTTTCTATATTCTTTAGTATAGTATAGTATTCTTTAATATAATATAGTATCATAATAAATTAGCCTTCTGAGAACATGGAGTCAGATTCATCATTCCTGCCTTCGTTGGGACATTTCCCAGCAAATACATCTTCTGTGAGGAGCTTCAGTTCTGTAGCTTGAAAGAATATCAAGCTGAACATGTGCTCCCACATGTATGCAAAAGCTAAGAATGAGCCAGTTTTAGTTCATTCAATAGTTTTTATTAATATTAGAAAATTATCTTTAAAAATACCTAGAAGTACTTCCCGCCCTGTAGCACTTGTACTGTAAAAAAGCAACATCTAGCTTTAAATTGCCTATCCTGGGTTATCCAAGCACTGGTAGCAGTATAATTGTAGCATCACAGAACTCATCACAGTACCTAAGTATCCTGCTATGTGGAGAAGGCTTGCAGCTTCTTGCTGTCACATCTGGATTGTACTGCAGGAAAGAAGTGAAATGTAGTTGATACGTATCTTTGTGTGGCTGATGCCCCAAGGTATTTGTGTTTTGAATGCAGCCCTCTTTGCAACTGTTTGACCAATTGAACTCCTTAGTGTCAAGCCTCTCTTAGTTCAATTTCCAGCATGTGCAGGTACATAAGTGAGTATTGCAAAGAGCTGCTTCGCTTGCATCCTGGAGAGACCATT
>NW_005054326.1:2689886-2718060 GCF_000277835.1 Geospiza fortis | reverse complement strand
AGGTGCTATGTAGCTGGACCAGTGTACTGTAAAAGGCAGCAGAACATGCACTTACCATGCATTTAGGGCTTGTGCTGTCTATTGGAATCATCAGTAGCTGTTGAAGGCCAGATCCCTTTCCCTAGTGCATCACTGGCTTTCCAGCCAAGGAGAGTAAGGTCTGTCTAAAAAATTACAGGAAATGAATGAAAAATAATTTGATCAGAGAACACAAGGAGAAAAACTGCATGTTGGCTTGGAGGACTCATAGTGTGGCTGATGCATGTGAGGATTAGCTTCACCTTTCACTTGCAGGCAGTTTGCAATGGTTGCTTTTCCTCTCGCTGCCTGCTTAGGTACAAACCCCTGTGCAGAAGACAACGGCGGCTGCAGCCACCTGTGCCTGTACCGACCCCAAGGCCTCCGCTGCGCCTGCCCCATCGGCCTGGAGCTCATCAGTGACATGAGGACCTGCATCGTGCCAGAAGCTTTCCTGCTCTTCTCCAGGAGAGCAGACATCAGGCGCATCTCCCTAGAAACCAACAATAACAATGTGGCTATTCCGCTCACCGGAGTCAAGGAGGCTTCTGCTCTGGATTTTGATGTGACAGACAATCGCATTTACTGGACTGACATTTCACTGAAGGTAGAGATTCAGTCCATGTTGGCTATTATACTCCTTGAGGTCTTTAAGAGTAGGTTGATTAATGGGATTTACAAAATTCAAGGGATATGTAAAAGAGTTTCGTTTTAAATTACATTTTCTGCAACTGACTTGAGACATGTGCCAACAATAACTTATGTACTTTTGCAGTTGGAGAATCATAGTAGTTAAAAACACAAAGTTTAAATGAGTCTGCAAGAGGTGACTAGGCTGAACTCCCTAAGCATGATATTCTTTTGAGCTGAGGAAGTGATACACATGAATACTGATCTGTAAACTGTCCTGCTGTCACAAACTGGCATAATTAGCAGGTTGTGTTCAAACTAGGAAGTAAACCAAAATCAGGGATTTGTTAACTTCTGATTCGTTGTGAGTATGAGGAGTGTGTGCAGATAGAAATATTGAGGACATGGAAAGGTAGCCCATGTTTGCCAGAAGAATTCTGTACTATTCTAACATTTTCAGGCTTATCAGGGAATGCCTAAACTCTAATATATTATTAAAATGGAATTCTGGCTGTATCTGCTATCACAGATAGCAGGCTGATCCTGAGGGCAGAGTTTAAAAAAGTCTTTTGAATAAAAGTCCAGGAAGAGATTGTGTTTAGTGAAATTAAATTTAGCCATCAGTATTGAAGCTACTGAGCTCATCAGTCGTTTGGTTGTTTTCTTCTATTTGCTGTTCTGTCCCACACTTTTTTTTCATTTAGCTGCTTTAAATAGTGTTCCGTGCTATAACATTGATGCTTTTGTATAGTCCTGGGAGAGCCAAAATATTTCCCCCTCAAAGTTGGCACTGAGTTATTAAGGTCACTTTGTCATGTAGATGCTTAATTCAACCAGACTAGTTATCCCATTTATTTCCCCAGTGAAATGCTATTGTAATTGACACAGAATACATTCACAGAGAGCAGTAAATCATTACTTCTGAATAGCAGCATTGTTTGCTTTGCAAATAAGTAGCATATTGTAAGATCCTCTTTCCTATGAGATGTCTAAAATCTGAAAGTGTTTAAAATGCAACAAAGAAAACAAGCAGCCCAGTGACAGACTGGTAAGTTCTCTAATTTGCCTGTGTATCTTTACATCCCTGCAGACCATCAGCAGAGCGTTCATGAATGGCAGCGCGCTGGAACACGTGGTGGAGTTTGGCCTGGATTATCCCGAGGGCATGGCCGTGGACTGGCTGGGGAAGAACTTGTACTGGGCTGACACTGGCACCAACAGGATCGAGGTGTCCAAGCTGGACGGGCAGCACCGCCAGGTGCTCGTCTGGAAGGATCTCGACAGTCCCCGGGCACTGGCACTCGACCCTGCCGAGGGGTAACTCGCTGATTTAATTCTGTGTTTATGAACAGAGAAAAACAACATTGTCATGCTTCCTCTAGGGCATGGTAGCTAAGTGCTGCCTGTAAACCCTGAGAGAACTGAGCCGGGGAATACAACCTGGTAATTTAGAGAAATACACTCTTAATGTCCTGAATAATCATTAAAAATACTAAAAAAAAAAAAAAAATCAGAGCAGCTCATTAGAAAGGGATTTATATTTAGTTTTTTAATTAACCACAGAATCAAAGTAGTTTTAGGTTTATGGAATTCATTAATCAGAAAAGGACTATAACATTGAAAGGAATATATTTATTGTTTTAGAAATTTGGATTCTTTTTATCACAAGTTAGGGTCCAATGAAGGTATTAAATTATTTAATTTGAGGGTGGGAGAGCAAGGTTTATAGTCTGAGCATAAGGAAGGTATTTATTTCTTCAGATAAGGAAACTTTTTAGTCTGTACAGACAAAGGAAGACAGACAGAGAAGGAACAGAAACAATTATATTCACCTATGCCCCAAATGAAAGATTTTTTGAGAAGAAACTTCTCAGTTGGACTGAAGTGTGATAGCAAAAGTAGGGCAATAAACAGGGAGAGGGAGGAAGGAATGGGGCAAGCCAAGCTAACTGTTCATCTTCTGAAATAGCTCTTCTACCCTGAAACACTCTCTCGACAATAACTAATTACTGCAAAACCTCTTTGAGGTTATACCAATATTGCATTATTTTTCAAATGAAGGAACTTCATTTACAAGGGTTATGACATTATCATAGTTCCCAGTCACACTGTGAGAGCTACAGCAATGCAGAGAACTTGAAACGCATTCTTTCTGCTTTATTTCAACAAGGTGGTGGCAATGGTCACCTCCAGTGGGATCCTAGACTGGATTCAACTCTGATGTGCCAGGGGTTGCCTGGATGAGAATTCAACATCAGATTCTTAGATCCAGTTACTCATTTGTAACAAAAGACTGCTATGGATGATTCTGGTTTTACACTGGAAGTAGGTTTTTCCCAAGGATTATCATCATTCAGAGCTTTGTGTCTTCACTACAGATAAGAAAAAAAATTACTTGGGTCAGAATGCTCCTTTTTCCTTACAGCAATAGTCCAGCTGTATAGTTATATATGTATATATACTTATATAAATATACATACAGTATAGTTGTACTTTAAATGGAAGTTTTCAAGGCATTGCTGCCACGGGGGCAATTCTAACACTTGGCTCCGTGCTGTGTCCAACTTGCAAAATTTATACACAAAGTACCTGCAAAATTTTTAAGAAAAATTTGCATGTATTCCTGGTGTCTAGTGAATTTCTCCCCGTTGATCATCAGTTTCTGAAGCACCCTTTCCTATTGTGCAGTTGGTTGGAACTGAAAGACTTCACAGGGGTTTGTTACTAGAGTTATTAAAACCCAAAGGCATAAATATTGGATAGCTGCCTCTCACTTTTATTTTGAAATGGTATCACCTTCATATTTTGGAAGAAGTGACTAACTAACCATCAAATATATAATATACAAATATACATCCTACTCTACTGTGCAGTGCCTAAAGAAAATGTAAACATGTGCAAGTCTGTCCTTCTTCCAAATGAGGCATAAGCTGGCATGTGAGTATGTAATGTATTTTTGCTCCAGTGGAAATGCCATACAGATTTGTGTGTCTTGGCTGAGATGTAAGACACTTGTGTACGTGGCTGGTTGACTTAGTTGTGTGGGCATGAGTAGTGGCACCTTTTAACAAAAGTACCCTGCAGATCTACCTTTTTGTGTTCCTTCATTTGAGAGTCAACTGACTAGAAACAGAAGATAAATGTTCTGGAAAAGCACCCTGCTAAATAACCAGGTATAAATGAAGGTGCCTGACTGCCAGGCTCTGTCTCTTAAATGACATGCATGGATTAGATACTAGCAAAATACTGTCACACAGAACTTGCTGATGAAAATCCAGGTCCAAGTGGGAAAAAATAATGTTGGAAGCATTTTGAGGAAACTTGACTACACTTTGGAAAAAAAACCAACCTAATTTAGCACAATGCTTGAATTTACAGCTCTTCTTTTTCTCTTATGCTTTCTAAGGATTTTTGTTTTGGTTTTCCTCTTGAATTCTCTTGGATTGAATGCAGTTATTTTTCTTTCTTCTGTTCCAATCAGGTTCATGTACTGGACTGAGTGGGGTGGCAAGCCCAAGATTGACAGGGCTGCTATGGATGGCAGTGAGAGGACCACGCTGGTCCCAAACGTGGGGCGCGCCAACGGCCTGACCATCGACTACGCCAAGAGGCGCCTGTACTGGACCGACCTGGACACCAACCTGATCGAGTCCTCCAACATGTTAGGTGAGCCTCAGAGCCCCTGACAGCATCCTCAGGGCAATGCTGCTTTTTGCAGCTCCCTCGTGGCAAATCGTGGCTTAAATAATGCAAAGATACACATCATAAGACAAAAAATAAAATTTCCCGACCTCGCACGCCTTTAATGTTAGCTTCTATAATTTATGTTCATGTGACACTGTGGTTAGCAAGGCTCGATTTTCTTGTGATTGGGTTGCTCAGAAAGTTAAAATTACACAAGGTATACATATTTCCAGTTATATGTTGGACAAAGATATCATCTTGCAGTGTTTTGGAGGGTCTTGTTTTGCTACTCTCAAGAGCACTAGAAAATACATAACAAAGGTAGAAAGAATGTCATCAAGAAGATAACATCTTTTTCAACATGAAATTTAATAGAATTTGGTTTTATATCTTTCTTAGTATCCTCAGGCATTTTCTCCTCCTGTATTCTGCATGTTAAGGACCTTTTCCTGGCTAGTGCTTATCAGCAGGAGAGTTCTCTTGTGCTGGGGTCTGTGATGATTTTATAAACTGGTAATTGCAGCTAAATGGAGGTGGAATATTTTGTTCTTTCACTGTTCCAGAGTACAGGGTGGAGGACCTAGGCCCTCTCAGATTTGCACAGTACCTTGTTTTAACTTCTCACCACCCACAGGAGTGAACTGCCTTGTTGTATACTAAATTATTCAGATTAGTATTAACACTAGCCAATATTTAAACATTATTAATTAGCCACTATTTGATGGTAAAGGAGTTAGTCTGCTTTAAACAGTATGCTTGCAGTAGTGCAACAAAGCTAGAAAGAGATCAAAACAGCAAAATGCAATATGGGAATTATGTCTGATAGAAAAGCTTTTCTTCAGCTTCTCATATATTTTGGTGTTCTGTGGAGGCCTGCTCCATGATTCCCTCTGAAATGTGGGACTGGAAACAGCATTAGAGCTTCTTTTTCAGTGTCAGGATCCTGCATTAGATTGAGAGGCATCCTGTCAGTTTGGGAAGGAGGGTGTTACCATTATATTTTTTGAAAAATCCCATTGCCCAGGATTCTTCTGCTGGGAAGCTGAGAAGCCTCGGTGAAAAAAAGAAAACAATAATTATCTGATTTGCTTCTCCTGTGTTTTGCTGCTTTGGAATGTGGTTGGAGATTGTTTATCCAACATGTGAATTGTGTTTGACTTAATGACCAATCACAGTCCAGCTGTGTTGGGACTCTGGAAGGAGTCACGAGTTTTTCATTATTATCTTGTTAAGCCTTCTGTCTGTATCCTTTCTCTATTCTTTAGTATAGTATAGGAGGATAGGATAGGATAGGATAGGATATCCTTCTAAAAACATAGTCAAATTCATTCCTTCCTGCCACGGGAAACCCCAAAAAATACCACAGGAGGGAAAGAACAGAATGTTTCTGAGAACCCTGATAATTTTCGGAATTGAAATTTTTTCTTAGTAAACCACATTTTTTCTGTGAATGGCAAGCAGGATTAGCACATTTCTGTGATAGGCTCTGAGATTCCCTTTGACTATTGTACGTTACTTTGTAATTTACTCTTGTAATGATGAAATAATAACTTTATTGCATATTCTGGATAGGGCACATGTTCAACAGTACACTGCTTGTGCCCATGTAACTCCACTTTTCTCTCCCTTCTTTTTGGACACAGGCCTGGACCGTGAGATCATAGCTGATGATT
Source organism: Geospiza fortis (assembly GCF_000277835.1). Taxonomy (NCBI): domain Eukaryota; kingdom Metazoa; phylum Chordata; class Aves; order Passeriformes; family Thraupidae; genus Geospiza; species Geospiza fortis. The sequence goes on along the minus strand of NW_005054326.1, from coordinate 2,712,055 downwards.
TGCCTCACCCCTTTGGCCTGACCCAGTACCAGGATTACATTTACTGGACAGACTGGAGCCGGCGCAGCATCGAGCGGGCCAACAAGACCAGCGGGCAGAACCGAACCATCATCCAGGGCCACCTGGATTACGTGATGGACATCCTGGTGTTCCACTCCTCCCGGCAGGCGGGCTGGAACGAGTGTGCCTCCAGCAACGGCCACTGCTCCCACCTGTGCCTGGCTGTCCCCGTGGGAGGCTTTGTCTGTGGCTGCCCAGCTCACTATTCCTTGAACTCTGACAACAGGACCTGCAGTGGTAAGCCATAGGGTTCTCTAGCTGCTCAGAGTGACCCCAAGATAGGTTAGAAAGTCTCTTTTCCCAGCCCAGTGATCAAAGAAGGAATCAGAACTCTTCATTTCTCTGTCTCAAGGTCGTTTATTGTTTCTTATCTATAAAATTCTTTCTCCTGTCCTGCCAAGGTCCACTCATCAAGACAGTCAGAGCTGCTCTGCCTGCCCCCTGAACCCCCATTTTAAAAACTTCAAAGATCTATTTTTCACCCCGTGATAAATTCACTATCATTCTACTTAAACTTTCGTGGTTTGTTATTCTTCATATACGGCTGGTAATTGTTTTTTCCAAGGGCTAAATAAAGGCACAGGGGTCTTGGGCTCTGTGCCAAGGTCTCTGAGCCCCCTGGGCAGGGGCTCGAGTCCTCCAGGGCAGCCAGAAGAATTTCCTGGGTTCTGACAGTAAGCCATAGGGAATGAACAGGAAATGCAGGAGCACATGTGTTTAGTGACCCGTGCCAGCATTGTACTGGGAGGAGAGTTTTACAGTTTTCCAGTAGTAACATCTTACTGAGTTTTAAGACAACATAGGATGTTGAAAGAAAAAAAAAGAAAAAAAAAAGAAAATAATCTTGCAACATGCCAATATCTTAATTAAATAAGAAGAATGGCTGTTAGTGAACTTTTCCAGTGGCTTGGCTACATCTGTGTAAACACGAAAGCTAAAAATGTTTTGGTTCTGTGTCTCTGTCAGACCCTCTTCAAGTGCTTGCTTGCTTGTTTATTTATCTGCTTATGTATTCCTAGTCTTGCCTGGCATAAAGGATATGTGATACTTTAGTCTGGATTCTAGACTTTGTGTGGCTTTTCTGGGGTCAGGATTTCATTCTGCAGTAGCTGTGTTTGCTGGCTGATGAGATGCTGAGGTGGGCCGCTCTCAGACCTCTACAAATGCTTTTCCTCAGTGAGGATGGGTTGGGCTTCATGGCTTCCCCAGCAGTCTGGTTCCTGATCTCAGTGCAGCCAAGCCCCATTTTTCTTTATTGTTGTGCAGAATACAAACCACAAGGCCCCTCAGGCTGTGTGTAATTAGTTTCTAACCAAATAATTTATCCATCTCTCAATAACTGGCTGCAGTGAAGCTCTCATAATTTTGGCAGCAGCTCTGGATGGCTGATTTCCACTGGTCATTCACATTAGTCAGTGGGTGAAGAGATTCCTGGTACAGAGAGACAGATTGTATCTCATCCACATTATGCATGAGTAGAGACATCCAACTGTTGTCTTAAAGCCAAAAGCTGGGCAGATTGTTGCACAAATGCCACCTCATGGCATTTTTTGAAAACCATGCTTTTCAAAAAACTGTGCTTTTATACTCCCCATGTGTTCTGCACTTCTCCTCTCCTTTTTTTATTAAAATGGCCCCTTGCATGATAGCTGGATTCTTGCACCCTGTTACTTTTACGTGTTTGTGCAAGTTAGAGGCACAGCTGGCATCTCTCTGATAGGGACTGTGATCTTCTAGGAGGAGGAATTTGACTTTCAGTGCAGAAAAGGTAGCAGAATAATCAAAGGTCATGTTTTTCTTGTGAAAATGCTCCTGAAAAATGAGCAAGGAGCAAAATACAGGAAATACATTGTGAGCAAATAGAACCATTTCCCCATGGTACAGTTCAGGGCTCTTTGTGTGGTATTCGGAGTTTTCCTCTGCTATATTCAAACCTGGGAAATTTCCAGCTTCTCATTTGTAGCTAACTGGAGATTTAGGCCTCTCTGTGTATAATTTAATTCCTTTTTTTTGGACACTGTAATTGGAGCATGAATTGTTTTAACTTTCTTTTGCCTGTATTACTTGCTTATGTACTTCCTGAACATTATTAGTCCAGGCCCTGTCTAGAGGTCCTCCCTTCCAGAATCCCCTGCTCATGCATGCATAGTTCTTTTAATTATACTCTGGTGAGATCTCTTCAGACCCTACCACGTGTCATGAAGTTGGAAGGCAGGGTTACACAGGAGACATACTCAATGCACTCCATTTGCCTGCTGCCAAAAGTACAGTTAAAATATGTGACTGTTGGGAGGGAGAATGATGAAAACTGGAAAGGGATTTCTGAAATTGGTACTGTTTCAGAGATGTGGAGTCTCAAGGGGAGAAATTCTGCTGTTGCTTTTTATAATGAGCCATCAATTCAAAGTTGTAAGCCAGGCAGTCTTAGAAAGTGAGAGGGTATCTTTGGGGAAGAGTAGAAATAATTTTAGGTGCTTACATGTTTATCTGCATTGTTTTACCTTAAGTTTTTTCCTTTTCCATTTCTATCATAATTTCTTGGTAAGAATTCTGATGTTTCTTAATCCATTATTTTGCTGTACACATTCATATAGACTTGTCTTCACTTTATTTCTTTTTGTGCTTTCTTACACAGTTTAGAGTTAAGTAGAAGGCTGCTTAAATTATTGGAGAAGTGCTTGGAGGGAAAACAGAGATTTTCCAGAAGGCAAAAATACCTTGCAATTAGGCCTGATTGTTATAGGATGTTAGGAGAGAGTGTTGGTTTCCTAGGAAACTCCTCCCTGCCTTTTTTTCCCCCCAGCAGTCAGAATAGCTGTTCAAAGCCTATGCTAAAATAACAAAGCAAGGTGATGATGTTCTCTAGGAGACTTTTGCTTCCTCCCCTTTCCCAGGTGCTGCATTACCTGTTTTACAGGCTGGTAAATGAATGCAGTGTCCCACTGCTGATCTCTCTACAGGCTTGGGCTGTAGAGAATTGATTGTACAAACTTCAGGGAGGCTTCAAGCTACATTTCTGGCAATTTACTCTTGTACCATCTTGCACAGCAGTGGCTTCAGGTAGAGCATTATTGAAAAGAACCCTCTGAAAAAGGAAAATGCTTTCACTACCTTCTCTGATTTCTGACCCAGCTATGTAACACACAGATAATTTTTCTCAATGATGTATTAAATGTTTTGTGTATTTACTGTAAGTTACAGCTGGTAAACTACAGCTGTATGGGATGTTGAAATCTTACCTTCTGCTCTTTGATGGTATTTCTAATTACAAAGAACAAACATTTGTCCAGGAAATTTTTGCAGGGCAGAATATCAGATTTCTTTTTCTCATTGCAGGTTATCATTCCCAGATAACCACCTAGAAATAGTAAAGATACATAGCTTTGAGAAGAGCAAATGCATTTTTCTGCAAAAACACAGCCTTGCACACAGTTAAGAAATTTTCCTGTGAATTAGTTGTTTCATTCCAGTACAGACAGAAAAAGGATTTGTAGGAACAGGACTGAACCACTGTCAATCTCTTTTCCCTGAAACATCTAAATAAGGAACCAGTGCTGGCTTTTTCTTACCTTCCTCTGCAAGTAGAAGTGCACTTAGCAAAGGGCTCAACTTCAATATAGTGGAGCTGCATTTCCTTGAGATCCCTTTAGAAATAAAATGGACAGTTCTTAGAGAGGCATAATTGACCATTCTTCTTTGAGATGATTTTGACAGAAGTCTTCGCATTCACTAGTCCTGCCACTTAAAAAATCTGATCTTTGCCTATCACATTCACATACAGACATTTATAGTAAAAAGTTAATTTGAAAGGCTTTTCGTACTCATCAGAGATTGGGATTGTTATGTTTTGATTTTTTGTTTGGTTTTGGCAAAGGAAGAGAGAAAAGGGGAATGAAATAAATGTCTGGTTATGGATTGTAGTTGTCATTCTTAAACATAAAAATGCCTGGTGTTATTGCCACGTGTAACCCTTTCAACCCCTTTTCTTTTTTTAACCCACGCAGCTCCTACCACCTTTCTGTTGTTCAGCCAGAAGAACGCCATTAACCGCATGGTGATAGACGAGCAGCAGAGCCCAGACATCATCCTGCCCATCCACAGCCTCCGCAACGTGCGCGCCATCGACTACGACCCCCTGGACAAGCAGCTCTACTGGATCGACTCTCGGCAGAACATCATCCGCAGGGCACAGGAAGATGGCAGCCAGGTATCCTCAGGGGGTGCTGTCACAATCTCTCCTTGCAAATGGGTTTCATGCTGGTTCATGGATTGATCTCAGAGTGCAAAAAAACACCGTAGTGTTTTGTGCAGTATTAGTCAAAAACCAATGTACTTTTATTGAATGACCACAGCAAAATGCGTTGGGGAGGAATTGGGGGAAAAAGGGAAGAATAAGGGAAAAAGAGGGAGGAAGAGAAAGGAAGGTATATAGCTACCACATGTAGAATGGTGAAGTTTAGTGAGGTTAACTGTGACCAGTGACTGCTTATTCAATTTAGCATTTTAAAACAGATCTTTTCTTCCTGATTTTTTGAATGTGGGACGAACGAGAGACTAAGATGAGCAACACAACACAAGAGAGGTGCCATATTCAGTTGAATTTTAAGAGTGTGGTTTCTGGTGATGGGTGTGGTAGTAGTTGGATCCTGCTGTATGCCCTTCAGCCTTAACTCTTAATTTAGCAATGCTTTTAATTTTGGAATATCTAAATAATACCCAAAACCAGTCAAAGCCACCATGTTTTTGCCAGCTTCAGCAGAATAAACAAATGAAGACTTGCAGGCACACCATTTCATAGAGGTGACAAGCCAAATAAAGTTAGGCAAATTTTCTGGTGAAGTTTAATTTGGGGATGAGAGGGTAAAGGCTGCTCACTTCATAACCATGGCCTTCAAAATGTTTATGTAGACCATGTTTACTGATTTATTAATCCTCTTCAGAATTTTAGAAAAGTCCGTGAAATATGTTGATGAGGTTCTTTCTAAAAGTAATAATAATTAAAAAAGAAGAAAAAGGCATGCCAGCTCCAGAAGTCTAGACCAGTAGAAAGCAAGACCTTGAAGTAGTAAGGTGTTAGCTGGAAATGCTCTGAAGTCAGTGTTGTACACTAGCTGATGTCCTTTCCATCTTGGGCAGAGCTGCCTTCCATTTATTAAGCACCCTCATGTCCCCCAACTGAGATGGCAGCAATGGTGGAGAAGAATGAGGCCAGCATTTCAAGTGCTGTCTGGCCTCACTTTGCCTTTGTTTTTCTCTGCTCAACTGCCGCTTTGGGAATTAGTGGTGGTACATTTCTATAGTAGATTGTTAAATGTGCTGGGTTTGGGTTTATCCAAACTGAACTCTTGAGTTGTCAAAAAAGTAGAGGAAATACAGGAGCTGACTCTGGACCTTGAACACAGAGACAATTTGGAGTTACTGGTCAAACATGCAAAGTCTTACAAGCTACAGTCAACTTGTGTGATTGCCATGACAGCAAACCATCAGGACTGTCTCTGTCTTATCAAAGGTGTTGGTGTGGCAACAGAACCTGGGTCTCTCCTTACTTTATGCTAGTATTTTGGCTGTCTCCTTTTTCTGAGCAGTAGTTAGACATGGTGCATCCATAGCAAATAAAGTTATTCACATTAGATTAAGATGTGTGTTGTTTCTCTTCCCTTTGCAGAGCCTCACTGTTGTGACAAGTCCAGTTCCCAATCAGAACCTGGATATGCAGCCCTACGACCTGAGCATTGACATCTACAGCCGCTACATCTACTGGACCTGCGAGGCCACCAATGTCATCAACGTCACTCGCCTGGATGGGAGACCCATGGGAGTGGTGCTCAAGGGGGATCAGGATAGGCCCAGAGCCATTGTGGTGAATCCAGAGAAAGGGTATGTGGGAAAAATCAGGCCCAGGGTTTTGAGAATCAAGTTGTTTTCTTGCTGCAGCTTGTTTTCTGTTTGGCAGAATGAAAAACAACTTTGATATTTGTTAAGATGTCTTGGATTTTATAGCAAAAATGTGGAAAGATCAAATGAACCTTTTTTTTCCTCTAATCATTCCTGTTCCAGATACATGTATTTCACCAACCTCCAGGAGAGATCTCCTAAAATTGAGAGAGCAGCACTGGATGGAACTGAGCGAGAAGTCCTTTTCTTCAGTGGTTTGAGCAAGCCCATCGCCTTAGCTGTTGACAGCCAGCTGGGCAAGTTGTTCTGGGCTGACTCAGATCTGCGCAGGATTGAAAGCAGTGACCTTTCAGGTAGAGTAGCACCTTAATTCAGTGACTCATTTGTGTGGTGTGGGTGTGGGGGAATGCAGAGAAAGGTGTCATCTTTTCCTTCCTACTATAAACAGTCTGTACTATGATTCTAATCACTCCCTGAATTCCCAGCCAGGGAATGTGCATGATTCATGCAGCGTGTCTTTACAGTTTCATGACTCTGTGATTTGCATTATTAATTGCTACACATGCTATTTACTTTGGTTTCTCACTGCAAAACCTTTGTGTAGTTTCCCAAAGTCAGCTGATGAATAAATAGCAGCAGTTTTAGAGAGGGGAGAAAAAGGGTTGTTTTTAAAGGCATTGCTTTTGGTGCAGTAATCTGTCAATCAGAGGAAAGTTCCCTGGTAGTAGAAATATATGTCCTGCAGAGTTGAAGCAGCAGGTGTCCAGTTTACTTTTGTACCTGTCATGTGGGGTGAAAAGATGTGAGAAGGATAGAGAAGATGTAACGTCTCTCTGTCCTCAAAAGACAAAAACTTCCCTCTTCTAGCTGTGGAATTCTCTTTGCTTGCTCCTCAAGATTGGTTATGCTGCTTGTCTGACCTCCTCTAGGAGTTCATTCAGCCCATTTAACAATAACCTAACAACATTATACAGAAAAAGACAAATAGAGAATGGTGTTCTGTTGGCTTGGAAAGCTCCACTGGTTCAGAAAGGAGTCCAGCAAGCAACCAGAAGTGGAGCAAGAGAAGAGGGGAAAATTATATGGTCCAGATTGGGTAAGAAAGACAAATGTCTTTCATTTACTAGCCTAATCCAACAAAGTGCTGGATCAGCTCAGCTGCCTCATGTAACATGAGTACTAATTTGTGATACAGATTGGGCTGGATGTTGTTGCTGGTAGTGAGAGTTGAAAACATAAAAGGAGTTATGACAGCTTGCAGTAATGTTTGTGGTAATGTCTTCCACTTATGACATGGTACCTTCATTCAAAGTAGCAGCATGTAACCCTGTTGACACGACTTGGATTTTCAGCCTTTTGTTAAATTCCTAGCATAAGCTTTTGGTTTGGAAAACATTTGTTTTTCCTAGATGGTTGGAATTAAAGCTCAGAAAGACAGTAATTTTTTTTCTGTGGTGTGTCACTGGAAGATTCAAGGTCACTACTGAACTGTGATATCATGATTGTTTACTGTTTTAAAATGCAAGACACAACCTGAGTTAGTGAATTATTAAAGAACAAAAAACAAAACAAAAAAAAAGGTGCTATGGTGTTGCTTGGTACATTCCAAGCTGTCCCAGATCCAGGGTTTGCATGAGTAGAGTTACAGGCAGGAGAATATTACACGTGCTTTATTTCTGTCTTTGTCTGTTCTCTGCCTGAAGTTGGGACACCAGACAAGGAGATGGGTCTAAATTCTAATTCAGTCTAGGTTTAATGATTTGGCTTCTTTTTTTTTTTCCTTAAAAAGATGTGGCTGTTGGATCACCAATGTTATGTAGTAAAAGTTTTTACTTTACAAACCATATTTTGAAGAAAAAAACGTTCCAAAACCTCCCTTGCTTTTTGGCATTTGCACCACAAATAGATTGCTGTAATCACCACAATAAATTGCTAACTGCTGAGATGCATTCCTGTGCTTAGGAATGCTGATTAATAAGCTCTTTTGACCAGCAGAGTAATTTTTCTGCATGTTAGCTTCTTAAAAACATTCAGTCTCTTGCTCTGTCAATTCTGTAGATTCCAGTGCCCATAAAGACAAGGACAGCTAGGATGCCTTTTATGTGATGTAGTCCTTCTTTTCCTCCCTGTCCTTCAGGCATGCAGTTAGGACTTGGTTATTCTGCCCAAATGGGAGATCCTATTGAAGTTAACCAGATTCTTCACATGATTAAGGGGTTGTTTATGAAAAGATGACTGGAATTAGCTCCCTACCATGGAAACTATTTGGAAATTAGTTCTTCTATTCCAAATAATTAGTGTGATTTGGAAATGTCTAATGATTCTGGAATTAAGTAATTTTTATTTGGAAATAGAACGAGCTATGGGTGTGTCCTGATTTTTGTATTTATTTGGTTGGTTTTAAGTCTTTTTGTAAATGGTATTGCTGGAAAGGGGATGGTGATGCCAGGAGACAAAGCTCCTCTTAATCATGTCTCCCTTTCATCTGACATTCCCAATAAAGGAGACTAGCACCCTGATGAGTCAGCTTCGGGTTTCATTGTTGGTTTATGGAAGAAGGGATTTAATGTCTCAGTTTAGTCAGAAATAGTCAGTTACACTTGGTCACAAATATTAAAAAGAAAGATTAAGACATTAAGGGAATGAAAATATTAAGCTTCAGAGCTGTAGGAACATACTGCAAAATGCCATGCTGATTGACGTGGGCATGGCAGAGCAGGGCATGTACAGACTCCATTTGGGTAGGTCAAGGTTTTAGCTTTTGTATTCCTTCCCGTCTCCCTTGCATTTTGCCCTGTTCTCAGCTTAGCTTTATTTCTCAATATGCAGGTTTCTGTTTCTTACCTTTTCCTGACAGAATTAGTCATGTTATTGGAGTTTATAATAGATGGTTGCAGTTATTTAGGTTGACTTACATCACTCAGTCTATTAATTTCTACATCAGTCTGGGTATAACCTCCTTCAGAAATCAACGTCTTTTCTTAATCAGATCATTGCTGGTGTTGCTCCAAAGTGGTGGTGAGAGCCCAGCCTAGCTGATTTGAATTCCCATGTTCTCCTTCGGGTTTTAATGCTTGGTAAATGCTTGGAAGGTTACTTAACTTCTGAGCTCTCTGTGCCTTTAGTGAAAAGGAGATAAATACATTTTTCATAGCTCAATTTGTTTCTAAGTCACTGTCATTGACATAATGTTGATTAAATTCTCAACAAGCAAAAAACACCTTTGTGCTACTAAACAAAGGATAGATAGAATGTATTTGAAGTATAAAATCATGAAGTGCATGTGTCTTCTGTCCTGTAAGGTTATCTTGTTTGGCTAAAGTAGATTTTTTCCCCCATATTCAGTTATTCCAGTATATTTGTAAAGAACAAAAATATAAAAACTTACAGTAAATCATTCTATGGATGAACATATATCAGAAATACCAGGATTTAAGGTAAATTTTCAAGCTTTAGCTTGACTTGTGTGATCCTGTTTCAGCTTCTCAAAATTGAAGCAGATTCCATGTGCTTTGCAAGTAATTTTGTTCTCAGAGTCTGATCAACTCACTGAATATTTGACTGTTAATGACCACGTCATCCTGTTAAATAAAGGAAGCATGGATTAAGCCTCCTCCTGAGCCCTCAGGTTTTAACTAACATTTTTCTTCTGTGTGAGTTACAAAGTCTTCACTGTCTTCAGACAGACTTTAGTGATACCTTTAAAACAACTGTTGGCTGTGTTCTGTTCGTGTGGAGAGTTAACCATGAAATGTGACAGTTGCTCTTGACTGTATTTAATGCCAGAAAATCTGGCACAGAAGTCAACAACCACTCTTCAGAGGTGTAAGGCCTCTTGTCTGCTCCTGGTGATTGCTGAAGGAACTCAGGAAAGTAAGTCTTTGCTAGAAAGAAAGGAGCATTCCCCATTTAGCACTAATAGCTTAGCAAAGGTAACGTAGCTGAAAGAAAAGAACATGAGGAAGTCAGAAGTGTTAATCTCATCATTTGTGTGAGAAGTCCTAATTACCCTGCTTTCATTTGGAATTTATCTTGTATGGGTTAGCTGAAGCCAGTAATCCATCTTCTTATTCCCTGTTGTATGGCAAGACAAAGCAATTAATCTCTCAAAAAGGAAAAGAATAAAAAGAGCTACTGATTTCCATCATATTGATAAGAGACTGGAAAGGCTCATGAGAGATGAGCCCCTCCACTCCAGGTGCTTCTTAAATACACTAGATAGTTTTTGAACATAAAAACTCTCTTCTTGGTGAAAGCAGGAAAAAATAATTTGATCATCTGTCTGCAAAATGCATCAGTCTTGCATCAGAAGACCCAGAATTGCCTGGGGTTTTGTACTAGGCTTACCCAGTAGCATAAAAGGAGTGAAAAATAATGGTGTGAGTGGTGTAGGAGATGTTTCTGATAGTATTGCCTAGCTGAACCAAAGCCCTGTCTCCCTTCTGCAGGTGCTAACCGGATTGTTTTGGAAGACTCCAATATCCTGCAGCCCGTGGGACTGACTGTCTTTGAGAACTGGCTCTACTGGATTGACAGGCAGCAGCAGATGATTGAGAAGATTGATATGACCGGTCGAGAAGGACGTACAAAGGTCCAGGCTCGCATTGCACAACTCAGTGACATCCACGCTGTGAAGGAGCTCAACCTGCAGGAATACAGTGAGTGCAATCCCTGCTTGCCAGGTGCAAGCAGGGCCTGTGAGACTCGAGCCAAGAGACACGAGCCTGTTGTGCCTTGTTGCTGATCCACATCAGTGCAGATGGAGGGGGTGAGGAGTTGGTATCGGTGCCGTTAGGTTGTTTCCTTCAGGCACTTGGCAACGGACTGGAAATCTATCACAACCCCAGCATCGTGTTTTGTTGCTGATGACAACTTGATTGGTAATCCCATGCCGGCACCTGGCATTTGAGTGTCTCTAGACACAGTGGAAACATCCTGTTATCCCTAATAGAGGACTTTCTGGATCACACTAGTGCATTGCTATTGGGTGTTCACTGTTTAGGCAAGCACAGCTCTCAGGGCCTGTCACTAGCTGTCAATGTTTCAGTGGACTGCCTGCCTTGAAGGCAAAGTGAACAATTTTTGGTGGTGGTATTTCATACTGAAAGTGAATTGACAGAAGAGCAATGTTGCATTGCACAAAGGAAGGGTGTATTAAATAGAAATTTGTCTTGATCGTGGCTGCACTTTTAAAAAGTTTCTGCTTACCAGGCCTTTCTACACACATATGCTTGAAGTGGTGGGAGATGAATGGTTAAAGCAGTGGAGTTGCTGTCATCCTGGAGGAAATAGGCATGGTTAGTAGGCTCTGGTGCATGCCTTGGAGAAATATGTAGAAAAATGTCTGGGGATGTTTAATTAAAACATCAGTGCAGACTCCTACTAGTTTTGTGTGCTATTAATCTCAGTAAATCTGTCAGGAGTTCCAGGAGAAGTATGTTGTCCTTATTAAACATTAAAATGAAGAGACATATTTATCTAGAGCATGTTAATTTGAGTTTCAGAGATTGTGTGGAAGCTTCAGAATTCATAAATTAGAAAAGTTTATTTTTTTAATGGTCTTTGGTAGAGAAAATGAAGTGGGGAATCCAAGACATTTTTTGTATTACTAATGTGCTATTTGCTGCAGAGAACTACTGCTACCTCACACAAGAAGCAAAATGCTTTGAGTACTGTTTTAGTATAAATTCTTAGAGTGGTTTCAGATCATGGAGAGTTACCAATATATAATTATAGATGTGTGTAAAGGGAGAAATACACACAACAATATACAACATTACCAGAGATTTTTCATTAATCCTCTCCCCTGGGGGTAGGGGGTAATGAAGAAATGACTGAAAGGTCATAAAATAGTTGGGGATTTCTTATCAGTCCCTATCTTATTTTTAAAATCCTAGGACAGCATCCGTGCTCTCAGGACAATGGTGGCTGCTCCCACATTTGCATTGTGAAGGGGGACGGCTCCACGCGCTGCTCTTGCCCCGTGCACCTGGTGCTGCTGCAGGATGAGCTGTCCTGTGGAGGTGAGTCCTTCCTCACTTCTGTGTCCCTGAGCTCTTAGCTTCAGCCTTGGGGAGTGTCTCCCTCTTCAGGGATGGCTTCTGAGCCAAGGAATGTGACAGTGCACCAGGTGCTCTTACACACCTGTACAGACTCACCTCTTCCCTCCACCCTCCAGCTAAATTTGCAAGTATTGAGAAGAAGTAAGAGGAAAAAAATCCCTAACTGCTGAATAAGGATTTCTGTTCACCCTTTCTACTTAAGACTCACACTTAAGACTCAACTTAAGTTGAATTATTTCAACTTCATTCTTTAATTGTATGATTTTCATTACTTTTTGCTGTCACTCCCCATGTTCTGCCTTTTCAGGCAGTGGCAGATTCTCACATTCTGGCACATTGCACAGTCTGTGCTGTTCTGTTCTTCTCTGTTGTCCTCCCCAAGCTCACCCTGTGCGTGTCTTTCTGAACTGCAGTCCCAGAAGGGCGAGTTGCCTCCTTCCATGGCCACTGTAGCCCACGCCCTGGTGTCTCCAGGGGTGGGGCTGGAATGGGGGAGAGGACAGGCGCTTTGGTGCCACTGGACTTGAATGGGTTTATTATGCAATCATCTCGCCATCGAGGCGATGTGTGGTCTCAAAATGAACAAGAGCTAACATAATCCAGATATTTTCTCAGAGCAAGTTTAATACCAGGCCAAAAAGCCATGGGAGGAAAGGGGGATTAAAAAAAGGGAAAAGATCCACACTTCCTTACTGCCTGAGATTAACAGTTAACTTAGTAAATGTTAAATAACAGCTAACAGATGTGTTGAGGTAGTGGAACTTGACTAGATGGAGCAGTTTTTTGTTTTAAAATAATTTTGACTGAATAGAGCTGTGAAGGGCACATAACTAGACACTGAGTCACACAGTGCATCCATCTGCAGCAAATTACATCCTTTTAACATCTTCTATACAATGACTGTCAAACATGAAAAAGAGGGTAAGCCATTGGCTGTGTGCACAGCGGTGTTGCAGGAAAGGGGGAGTTGAAGAGTGAGATGACTTTGACATGAAATCTTACTAAGAGAAAGGTGTGACAGTCTGAAGTGGGAGGGGAAGAAAAGAATTGTGTTTTGAGTGTGCATGTTTCTCTGTTCTCTTGTTCTTCATCTGTCAAGCCCCTGTTGCTGTGAGCCTGCATCAGTCACACTGGCCTCAAGGTCTGCAAAAGTGGCTGTGAACGCAGTGGCTCTGGAAGTGACCTTATGATGTGGCACGCTGTTCATCTGCTGCTTTGATATAGGAAAGCAGCTTACCTGTCCTTACCTGTCCTGCTCTTTGTTCACCTGGATTCTTAACTTCTGTTTGTTTGCTTGATTTCCAAAGAACCACCAACATGCTCCCCTCAGCAGTTCACCTGTTTCACAGGTGAGATTGACTGCATCCCGGTGGCCTGGCGCTGCGATGGCTTCACTGAGTGTGAGGACCACAGTGATGAGAAGAACTGCCCAGTGTGCTCTGAGAGCCAGTTCCAGTGTGAGAGTGGGCAGTGCATAGACAGTGCCCTGCGCTGCAATGGGGAAGCCAATTGCCAGGACAACTCAGATGAGAAGAACTGCGAAGGTACGGGGGATGCTGCCAAGTGGGATGGGAATGTACCTGTCACAGGGACAGGGATGAGTACCAGTGTTACTGCTGAGTAGGATTTGAAAAGATCCAAAGTTCTGCGAGTTTTTTAACTGGTCTGTTAAATAGAAGTTATTTCATAACTCCATACTTTTTGTTTCTCTACCTGTGAAGTGGAAATTAAGAGTGATCTCCAGCAGAGTGGCTTAAATGCTGTTTGTGAGAAGTCCTGTCAAAAATGGCATGATTTTAAGCTCTAAAAACCTAGTATCTGGGAGTGAACTACAAAGTGGAGCAAATCCTTGTCATAGCTGCTTGTGTGCCTTGTACCAAGTAAAGGTTTTGGGATTGTTTATTTTACAATACCTGAACAAAATGAGCTTTTCTGAGTAAGCAGAAGTGAGAGACAGAGGAGATTTCTGGAGACCTCTTCTATAGAGCACAGCAAAAGAGAGTATTTAAGCTGTCTTTACAGAGAGAAGTGCTGTTGCTAGCACAATGAGAATTAAGTTCATTTTGGCAAGGACAGGTTTTGCTGATGAAATCTGAACTGTCCCACCACTACAAAACATGAAATCTGAGCAAACTGATCCTTTCCCTATTGCAGAGGTAGTGAAGAGTTGTAGGGACAGCTTATAAGGTTGAAAGGCTACTTCTTCTTTATATCCTTTCAGTGCATTTTCCTTCTTTGTGGAGCCTGTTGAAATGACTTTAAATCAAGGCTAAATTGCTTTCCAAAAGATGTGCTCCAGCTCAAACAAAAACATAGAGCTGAAATTCCTGTGTGCTGAAAGGTGATTATTAGCCAGCTGAGATGCTGACATCTGAAAATCTGTTGTGCAAGTTAACTTCCAGTTGTCATTCAGCAACTGGAGATGTCAGACCAGGGGCTGTTTATCACCTTCAAAGGGGTCCTGTTGCTGAGAGTATTCAAGTTCATTACGAATCAGAAAAGCCTGAATTAACTTCTTAATTCAGCTGAAGACAAAAAAGGATTTCTGGAATTTATGAGAAACAGGAGGCAGGAATATGTGGAAACAGCAGCAGCCAACATCTTGCCTGCAGCACCTTCTATTTTTTCAGTGTACTAGAAAAGCTTCAGTTTTATATTTTGACCTGCATTTTAGTTTAAAAACATAATATCAAGTCAATACATTGCCTCATGATTAAGGACTTCTCTGGTTTACAGGAAGAGCACAAGGACATTAAGAAGGACATTTATCTTTCTTAAACAATTTTATTATCTTGGTTTGGCAGATTTATTTTTCATAACTTAATTCTTCTCTCTTATATTACAGTAAATGCTTGAATTTGGAGATTCTTGTAGTAATATTGCAATAACCATGTCCTGGGATAAGTGCCTGTCTTCTCAATGGCCTCTGAGTTATTTTAGATGAGGGTCACTTTATCTTGTAGTGTTCTTACTGTAAGCAGGCAGTAGAGCCCAGGTACCAGTGTGCACCATCCTCAACAGAACACTGAGTCACTTGCTCTGCATGGTTCAGGTGAGGAATTTGTGTGCCACTGGCCACTTCCAGAAATGAAGCTTGCAGCACTCCAAGCTACTCCCGATTGTATGCTTTGGTGTCTTTATTTCTTAATGACTGTCAAGAGCAGTTTCTGGTGCTGACTGTTGGTGTGGGGGCTCTTTGCAGTGCTGTGTTTAACGGATCAGTTCCGCTGTGCCAGTGGGCAGTGCATCGGGAAAAGCAAGAAGTGTGATCACAACCTGGACTGCACTGACAGCTCTGACGAGCAAGGATGTTGTAAGTGTACTGCCTGAGACTGGAGACTTGGTTGTAGCATCCAAAATTTGCTTCTCACCTTTCCTACGAGTTTGATGTTATTCTGGCAAGCAGACTGAATTAGTTGTTCCCAGAATTAATGCTTCATAACTTCTGTCATGCAGTTAATACACAATGTGGTGGAATAGGAATAATAAAAATAATTAGTATTCTGAACAAGTAGTTTCTGAGGCAGAGAATGCCTGTTATTTTTCTTCTTACTTTTTTTTAAATTTTAAAAGAAGTCAAAGGTTTGTTTTACTATAATGTCTATATGCTGAGTTGGTGCACTGTTAAAAATATCTATTGGCATGAGGCATTCATATATAACCTCTCTGCTTCATGGTTTTCTCATCCTGAGAATTAATAGCAGGTGCTTTTAGAATCAGAGGAGCACTCTGTTTATAGAGTAAACCTTCTAAAATTTCTTTTTTTTATCTTGAAAGGATATAATTCTGAGCTTGATTTCTGATTTGTAACATGTGATATCCCCTACCTGGAAATCTCCAGGGCTCTACAAGAAAGCCACTGCCTTTAAAATTCAAACTCGAAAGTTCACTTTCACTGTTGGTGCTTTAAAAGAAATTGTAAATAGGGACATCTTGTCTTGTGTTAGAGATCCATGTATCACAGCTGGCACACAGATAATTTGAAAATGCAAAGCCAGAGTTGGACCCTTGATCTTAAGAAGGAGTATTAAGAGATGTTCTGTCATGCTACCAAGTCACTAGTGACATTATCACAGGCTTGTCTAGTTCCCTTTATTAGAGTTTGTATGTTCTCCAGTTTTTTAACAGAGGATGGAAAATTGGCCCACCCAGAATAAGATGGCAGTTGTCACCATCCCTCTTTCACTATGATCAGAAGTCTGTTTACTTATCTCTGTAGACTGTGACAAGCTGGTTCAAGTGTGGGTTTGGTGTTCAGGGAGAAGAAAATGTGTAGAGAAAAAAACTTTCAGTAATGCTTAAGATGTAAAACACTGACTAGAACAGAAAATACTTTAAAGTCTGCCTTTCTTGTCAAATTCATGAGCACAGGCAGGGGGTTGTCAGTTACTCCCAGGAATGTCATTGCTTAGAACTGGTCTTGTAGGGAAAGCCACTAATTTTGACTGTTGAATAATTGTTTTGGGTACAGATTCCTCGTAAGGTGGCACTTCTCAGGCTGATGCTCAGCTGTATCTGTAACCTGAAGGGTGGGTCAGAAGTGGAATAGTTTAGGTAGCTTAATAAACAGCAGCAATCCCCAAATTCATCACTGCTGAGCAGTCCAGGTGGTGCACCATGAATGATTGTTACACTGCTGAGAAAAGAGAGTGCCAGTCTGTTACCCTGATAGCCAAGGGTGACATGAAAAGCAGTTGTTGCCATCTTCAGTGACAAGAAAAGCACAAGAGGAGTCCCCTGCACAGTGTCATCTGGTGACGTGGCTGCAGGTCTTGTTCATCAAGTTCAAAGGAAAGCTCTGCTGTCAGCCTGAAGCAAGTGCAGGGCCATCACTCCCCCTGCACATGCATGTACTTACTGCTCATTTCCTGTCATTTGTGATCCAAAAAACCCCATGGCATGTTTGGAGCTCATCTTGGAATCTGCAGGTAGCCCTTATGGACACTCAGAGTCTTTGAACAATCCTGTCCTAGGGGCTGTTTGTTCCTCCCATACATTACTTTGAAAGTTGTTGTCTGCCCACAGAAGAGGAGCAAAATGGAAGGCTGCAAGAAAAACTAATGTTGGTCTAAACTTCCATGGTCTGCTTTTCCTTTTCCCTTTTAGACACAACGGAGGAACCTGCACCACAGCCCAACAACACCATAGGCTCCATCATTGGTGTGATCCTCACAGTCTTTGTGGTGGGAGCAGTGTACTTCATCTGCCAGAGGGTGCTGTGCCCACGCATGAAGGGCGATGGGGAAACCATGACCAATGACTACGTGGTGCACGGGCCACCCTCGGTGCCTCTGGGCTACGTGCCTCACCCAAGCTCTCTGTCAGGCAAGTCAAGGGGTGGTCTTTGGCACCCCACAGCTGTACTTGAGGATGCTGTGTACAGGAAATGTCTGCTCCAGATGCAGTTCTTGGAAGCCATGGGAAGCCAGGACTGCCAAGGCTTGTTGCCATCCTTCTTCACAATAATGAACTGCTATTTTACCCATGCTGTTCACAAGCATTTAGGTACTTAGCAGTACCTAAGCTTAAATAAATGCACACACTGTGCATTTTCTTCTTTTACTACTAAGGAATCCCCTTTTTGGGCTATTGTAGCAAGAGCAAAATTTCACAACAAGGGTAAGGTTACACAGAGTTATATTCATGGGACTTAAAACATTATGTAATCATTCTTGGTAGGTTTGCAGTCTAAGTTTGTATGCTTGTGAGACTTCTTGCCAAGTCTGTAATGATCTGCAATAACTTTGGTCTCAGCTTATTTCATTTAACGATGAATTTTCCAATACCAGTCCAAGCACATGATGCTACTGCTGTTTAAAAAGTAAAACTTAACCACAACATTTTACTTCATCTATATGCATTGCTTCTGTATATATTGATTAAATATGTACTGTAACTTGTGGCTTTGAGATCCAGCAGGCTCCTCTCAGAGCATAACTTGGTTTTAATACCAAGATAATTAATTTTGGGTTTGCAAAGACAACATACTGCTGTTGTCCTCCAGATTATTTCCTTAAGCTTCCTTTTGTTTGTGAATTGAGGAAGAATTGAATACTGACATACATCTCTGTTCTTCAGGTATGTCTCGAGGTAAATCTGTCATCAGCTCCCTCAGCATCATGGGAGGGAGCAGTGGCCCACCCTATGACAGGGCCCATGTTACAGGAGCCTCCTCCAGCAGTTCCTCAAGTACCAAAGGCACTTACTTTCCTCCAGTAAGTCATTCTGTTATTCATAAACCTTTAATAACTTTCAGGGAAGTGACACTGTCTTTTTAAAGGTTAATCAATTGACAGATTAATGTTTTGATTTAGAATTCTAGTCTAATAAACTTGTTTGGATATGGAGTAAGTGATTTTGAAGAGGATTGTCTTTTTCCAAAGTGGTCTAGAAATTTTCACTTAATTTAAAAAAAGTTGTGAGAGAGCTCAGTGCCAGGAAGAAAGATATTCGATTGAATGTCAGGGGAGATGAAAAAAATCCCTGTAGATGCTGAGAAGCTCTGGCAGAGAGATCTCCTTTCATTATACTCTGCCATGTGCCTCTGAAGGTAAAACTAAGGTTGATTCTTTACAGACCTTTCAAGGAATTAAAATGAAGCTTTGTGTCATGTGTCTTACAAGTGACAGGTAAATAAGTAAAC
Source organism: Geospiza fortis (assembly GCF_000277835.1). Taxonomy (NCBI): domain Eukaryota; kingdom Metazoa; phylum Chordata; class Aves; order Passeriformes; family Thraupidae; genus Geospiza; species Geospiza fortis. The sequence continues at coordinate 2,693,395 of NW_005054326.1, read as the reverse complement.
AAGTGTTTTGCAGCTCTGTAACATCCCTCCATCACAAATGTGTAGTGTGCTGCACTAACTGCTGTGTAACAGTTGGTGCCAGCCCTAGAGGGCTCCCTGTCTCTTCAGTTCTAGCAGCTGTGGTGGTTGGTTTGGGAATTTTCATGGAGCCCACCAAGCCACTGTGGAATGTTAAAGAGTCCCATGCTTGGTCAGTGAAGGCTGGAATCTGCCAATTGTTGGTTTTCAGTTCTGAGAATCAACTGATCAGGCTTTAAATCAGCTTTAAATTAATCCAAACACATGGAGTAAGAACATGCCTGCATAGGGAAGGAATGCTTGCCTTGGCCAGCACTCTGCAAGTATTGAAAGCAGAGCAATACCTGGGGACTGCAGCTGGCAGGAGCAGAGATCTGCCAGTCTGCCTGGGGCAGTGGTGGCCCTAGTGACAATCTAGAACTGAACAGCTTGCTGCAGCTTTACTTCTCAGCACCGGCTGTGTCAAAATGCCCAAAGCAGTCAGTGTTTTTTGAGAAGAGCTTAGTAGTAGCCAATAGGAATGGCAGCAAATGGCATTTCCAGGGTCTGCATAAGAGCTGGGGAATAACAGGAAAAAATCCTGTTTGCTGGGAGGGCTAGGTATGCAATTCTTTACTCAAGGTTCCTATTAGACAGTACTAAAAACTATAAACTGGTGTTTTCTCAAGTTCCCTTTGTATCTTTCTTTTTTTTAAGTGCCTTTTTTCCTTTCTTACTCCTTAGATTTTGAACCCACCACCATCACCAGCCACTGAACGTTCACACTACACCATGGAATTTGGTTATTCTTCAAACAGCCCATCCACTCATAGATCCTACAGGTAATTACTATTACAATAGCTTCTGTCAGGATCAAAGCAGTTAGTGTAGAAAATGCAGAATAAAGGCAGCCTCTGCTCTGTAAGAATTACAATCAAAGGCCCTAATTCTGCAAGCATTAAACTGGTGCTTAAATGGGCTCACGTGTACCATGGCACAGCTGTCTGTGTGGAAGTGCAGCACTGTTTGAGGTAAATCATAAACTGAGGAGGGGTAGTGATACATCCCTGGGGTATATTCCTTGGGGGAATGACAGCACTCATCACAAAACTAGCTACATGCCAACAGAAATGCAGTCCCATGACTATTTTGAGCCAAAATAACTTACCCTGCAGTGAACCCTGCCTTTTTTTGGCTTCTGCCATAAATAATTTGTTACGTAATTATCAGAAATTATAAGCGAATACCTTGTGGAGGAAAAGTTGGCAATATAAAGGCTAATAAGTCAGAAGTAACATTAATGTTGTTGTCTAGATAAAGCACAGAATTTCTAGTTTGACACATGAAGGGTTAATATCTGGAAAAGATTGCTAACCTTTTGTTTTATTTTCTCTTGACTAGTATTTATGAGCATGCATTTTATCTCTGTTTGAATGTATTTTTCTTACTTTCCCTGTAAGAATGCTGGAGTTAGTTATGATTTTATAACAAGTTACCAAAAATAGAGCAACAGACCCCTGCTACCCAAGGGTGTAAAGGTTCCCCCTCCCAAATCACCAGTAGTTGTGGTCAGTGAGAAGAGAGTGCTGTATTTGTCTGAAAGATGTGCCTCCCTAACACAGAGCCTTTGGGGGCTCTGGGTAATGAGGTCTCTGGGGCTGAACAGACATCTCTTCTCCATTAGCAGAAAATATGGCCTCTGTTGTGCAGAAGGTCAGACTAGATGTTTATAATGATCCCTTGCAGCCATATGAAAAATCTTTTAAAATTACAAGTAATTTTCTAATGAAAGAAACCAAATTCAGGCACCAGCATGGGTCATCTGCTGGTTAGCTGATGTGACTTTCAGTATTATAAATTATATTAGGGATGTAGCAGAGGGTTTGATATTTTCCAAATGCTCCCTCACCCAAAAATAAACACTGCTCTTGCTGCTTCTGATCTTAGTTCTTTCCTAATATTCTGACTTGACTATAGAGGAGCTGCATCCCCTGGTGTTCCCAGCCACTGACTGTGATGCTGGGAGTTGTAGTTACCATGCATTTCCCTTTCTAATTTGTTTCCTTGAAACTATCTTGGGCTCATTTTAAAAGATGTTTTGTGGCAGCAGCCTTTGAGAATTTTATCCCAATTACTTCTCTAAAGGATGCTTCTCCTGAGTGCTTTGAGTGTGCCAGGTAATTTTCAGTCCTTCTGTCTGGCCTTGGAAGTTAGTATCCAGAAACTACATAATGGAAACAGACTTCTCCATAATTGCAGTACAGCTCTTATAGAGGCACATGCACACCCCTGCCCCACTGTCTTAGGAGGAACTTTTTGTACCTGAATGAAGTCCTTAGGGAGCCTGCTGTGTGAGAGACTGTTCTCAAGCACAAGCTCTCACAGGTGCTCCTTGCATCTCTGAGCAGGCAGTGCCAGGGTCAGTGGGAACATCTGGAGACTGGGAAGCGCTTAACAAACCTGGGCTCTGCAGTCACCTTGGCATCACAGAGTGCTGTGGCTGGGAGGGAACTGGGAGGGAATGACCAGCCCATCCAGTTCCACCCTCTGTTGTGGGCAGGGACACCTTCCACTAGACTGGGTTACTCCAGGCTGACCTGGCACACCTCCAGGGATGGGGAGCCCACAGCATTATGGATTAAATTAACCCAAACACAATAACACAATACTTACACCAAACGCAGCCCACTGTCCAATCCCAGCAGTCTGGAGCACAAAATTCATTTTCTACCAGTAAAACCCAACGCACTTCTGCAGGTGTGAAAAACACCAATCACTTGCTTTTAAAATTTTAAAAGTTTAATAGTAATAAAATGGTTATAAAAATAGTAATACAATTAGAGTAATAATAATTTGGACAACCTGAATTAGGACAATATGAGACAATAAATACAAAGAGTTAGGATGTCCGGGTACCTTTTTCTGGGCAGCATAAGCCCGAAAAAGGACCCACGTTAACAGAGGATTAACCCTTAAAAGCAATAGCCTGTTGCATATTGATACACCTCATACATGATGCATAAATTCCATTCAAACACAGGATTCTGTCTGGTCATCGACAACTTCTTCCTCTGAATCCTGACGGTGTCTTCGAGGCGGGAAGGAGTTCGTTTCTTCTGATAAGAGGGCAATAAATTATTTTTCTCTGAAAGATTTAGATGTCCTGTGGCTGCTATCTTGCTGCGAGTCCTTTCTTTAAAAAAATATCCTACATAGCATAGTTTCTATTTTAACATTTTTTATAACTTAAAACTATATTTAACACAGTACTTAAGAGAATTAATACAGCATTACTTTCTAACACAACACATATCATATTCATTTTAATATTTGCGAAAGGCCAATCATAAAATACATGCATTTTTCACACAGGGAAGTTTAGACAGGAGACGCCGTGCATTACTGCAGAGGTCACTCTGCTTTCTGTTTCCACCTTGAGAAGGGAAAAATGACCTTTTCCCCGCTCCCTGTCCCCTCACAGCTACCGGCCCTACAGCTACCGGCACTTCGCG
>NW_005054326.1:2675167-2689648 GCF_000277835.1 Geospiza fortis | reverse complement strand
GGAGGAGGAGGAGCACTGAAGATATTTGTACAGAAGAATTTAAAAACAAAAAGAAAAAAAAAAAAAAAGGATATTTATATATTTTCTTAAACAGCAGCTGCTGCTTGTGCCATAAGAAGAAAAGGAATTTTTGTATAAAAGAACCCAGACGTTTGTACAAAAAGGTTTTATTTTTGCAAATGGAACACAAAAACATGCCTTAATCCAGTGAAGTGACTGAGCACATAAGGAAATGGAAGGACTGTGATGTGTTTCTTGTGCGGTGAGGTGATACATGGGTTTTGTCAATACCAAAAATGTTTAAAGTAATTAATAATAAAGAAGTCCGTCTCAGAGCAGCATACCATAGATACTTGGAAGTAGCCAAATAACCTCTATGTTAACTGCAGAGGGCCAGCAACTAAAGTTAAACTTGAAAATGCAGTCAGGACAGATATTAACCTTACACAAAGGGCTTTGTTTTCTGCAGGAATACAGCAGTCGTAGCAGTGAATCCAGAAAATCAATTGCACACTTTTATAAATGAATGCACCTCTGTTTTTCCTTAATGCATTTAACAAATGAGAGCCTTTAAAGCTTTCTCCCTGCTTCTAGAATTTCAGTTATTTTTGTTGGGTGTATCTTAAAATTTGGTTTTTAATCCTAGTTAGGTTTTCTTGTCTTTTCTTCATCCTTTCTTCCTGCCCGTGTCACTTAAATTCATGATATTTCTATTTAAAGTACTGCTAGAACTGGGCTGCTGTAAATGCCGGGTTTTCTCCTAATTAGCCTTGTCATGCAGTGATTATCATGCTAATCATGCTATACATTACCCTCCTCATTTTGCCAGCATGGTAGGACTCTGTTTTGTACCAGGTCAGTACAATTCTCACATCATTGACAAGGGTAATATGCATATACCTGAATTATTTTTAGTCCCTTAAAAAAGAAAATCTTATTTTGACCTAGTGCCCACAAAATGTCAAATATTTTTATACCACATATAATATAGACAGCATATTTATAATCTATAAATTTAACCATGAATTGTTAGTTTTACTGTAAATGAATAATATATCCTTGCAGTACTTTCAGTGTATATTGATATCACAGTATACAAATCATATATATAAATATATATATTATTTTTTCCTAATAAGGAAGCATTTAAACTTTCAGTGGAACAACTGTCCATAAGAAAAATAGATGTTTTGATCATTGGAAGGGGTTCCCCTGCTGTATTAACTGCTCTGTTTTCTTTGTGTTAGGTGAAGCCAGTTTTTCTCAGCATGATTTTGACATACCTCCTCTTTTGCGTGGTGTGAGTTTAATACTTAAGTATTAACCGCTGTGAATGTCAAATTTTAAGATATTCTTAACCAAACCATTTTATATTCACATCTCTATTTTTGTATATTGTCATATTTAGCCCCTTCTCCCATCAGCCTCACCATGGTGATTTTGACAGGGAGATTATTAATCAAGTGAAAACATTATTTGTGTAGTTTAAGGGGCAACCTAGGATATTGTTAACTCCTCTTGGACTCCAGTGCAGTGCTTTAAATTTGTTTTGTTGCAGCAGAGCACACAGTATACCTGGTCTTAGATGGCATTGTGCATTTGCATCTTCTTCTGACATCACATCCACTGAAGGTGCTCAGTGCCTTCACAGACTGGCCCTCTGAGTCTTCTCTCTCAAAACAAAGGTCCTGGGAGCTCCTGCCTCCTCACCTTTGGCTATGGAATGGGGATAGCAACTTTCCAGAGGCGCCTTTGGGGTTTTACTGTTCTCTGTTGCTTCCTTCCCAGCCAGTTTCACCTAAAAGAGAAGTTATCTGAAAATATGGCATGGGGTTGCAATTGACGCTGTTGACAAAATTAGTGACAAGTTATTCTTGCTAGCTGCCACTCATCTGGAGTACTGGATCCTCATTTGGTTTCAGCTCCAAGGAAAACTCTCTCATTGGGATTCCACCTGTAATAAAGGGGTTTTCCTGCTAGTCCAGAATACCTTTAAAAAGCCTTGGTGATCTCCAGGCTATTGCTGTTGGTCTCTGAAGATAGTGTACGAAGGGGTTTTTTGCCCAGCTTCATTCTAGGTTTGTAGGAATTGTGGTAGCTGTTCTTCTGGCTCTTCCTTGCTGGTGGAGAAGCCTCCTTGTGTTGTCCAGCAAGATGGATGTTGAGGAGGGTGTTGTGAACTATAAGGGAACTGAAAACCATTTATATGAAGGGGGGGAGGGCAGGTGTGTCGGTGTGGGGGTGAGGCTGGCACACCGATGAGAATTAGAATTTCTCTGTTGTTTACATTTTTTCATGTGCAGCATTCCGTGTGGGGTTCACATGTGGAAACTTGCACTAATGAACTCAGAAGAATATTATATTGTTGTATCTCAGTCCAAGTGCTTGTACTGCAATGGCAATGGTCTCTTCTTGCAAAATGCTTTTCTCAGTGTGCCAATTTCTTTTTTGAAAGACTCCAGGATGGTTGAGCTTAAGGAGTGGTATCCTCTTTCTGGTGCAGCTGGACTGCCTCACTGAGGCATCCCCTTGGAGGGAGCTTCCTGCAGGTAAAATCTGTGTGCTAATTATAAGCAAGGATTTGTTTAAAAGAAATACCTTCTCTGCATATGGATCATGCTGCCTCCTGTGCTGGTTCACATCCACATAACCCAACTGAAGTCAGTAAGGTTGCCATAGAATTCCATGTAGGATTTGATCGGGTTTTTCTGATACAGATGTTTCAATTTGTGCATCAAATATTTTGGGTGCCTCTGGGAGGTTCTTAAGAGAGGGGAAGTGGACAGGCTCGGGTTTTCCACTGAAAATATCCAACATAGAGAACAGGCTGGTCCTTGTCTGAGCAGGAAGCTGTGATATGATTTTGTAAATAAATGTATTTTCTCACTAAATGTGGAGTAAATTTTTGAAAGAGGTGCTGATCTGTGAAGCTCCTCTTGGGCAGATCTCCAAATTACAAAAGTATTGAGGCAACCAATACCCACGCCTGATACGTTCCCAATGGATAAATGCTGAGACTGAACATTTTCTCTTTGCTCCCCTTTGGCACTGAGCCAGTTGTGATTCATATTCTCTCCTTCCCTTGGTGAGGATCATCTTTTCTCCTGTTTCTCCAGTTGACTGAGGTATTGGGACCTAGATAACACAGACATGCCCATTCAGGACGTTGCTGAAGAGGGTTTGTAGCATTAGCATGGAAGGGATCTCACTGATGGCAGTGGAAGTTGCTCCTTGTCCTTCCAGTTAAGCATAAAGATCCTTATCCTACAGCATCAGGTTCAGGAGGGCATTAACACAGTGACCCTTTGTACTTGTTCCTCTCTGTAGATGCTGGGCAGTTCTGAGCTGGCTGGCTGGTGATGGGAAGAGCTGGCATGCCCAGTCTGTTGTAGCTAAAAAACAAAACAAGACAGCATAATTACGGCATAATCAACAAATTACAGCATAATTTGTTGAAAGCTTAACTTTGCATGTTTAAATGGCAGCATTAATAAGACCTAAGACTACCTTTTAAAGTTTTACCTGGCATGTCATGGTGCATGCAGTTCATGGCTACTGCTTTTGGATACCAAGATATTTGTTAGGAAATAACTTGGATGAGATAAATGGAACAGGCACATGGCATCTGCATTTGAAATAAAGAATGCTTTCCATGAATATAAATTCATGCAACCTGTGCACATACATTAAATGAAATATTTACAGTAGTGCAAAATACATAAGTGAGCCATTTGATATCAAAGGATTCACTTTGCTGTGAATTGAAACTTTCTGCACTGTAAATTCCAGATTTCTGCCACAGCATTTCCCTCCCCCTGTGCAGGTACAAGTGGGTGTGCAGGTACCCAAATTTTTGTACCAGCACTTACCCAAAGCTGATAATTTTCTCTTGTTCATAGATGCAGCCTCCCTGACTGCCAGAGTGCTAATGCTGAGTGCTGTCCTGCTGAGTCTCACCTGCCCTGGGCTCCTCTTGGCCAGGTTTACAACAGACAGCAGAGCACCTGAATCCTTAATGCTCTGTCAGGCCAGGCAGGAGAGGAAGCAGATTTCTTATACTCTTCCCCTACTTTTGGAGTCCATTTTGCAGACGAGTAAAGCTCCTCTGTGTTTTGTAGGGACATGAAAAGCAGTCTGCTGCAGCCCTAGAGTAATTATGAAGAAAATGGCACCCAAACTGCTTGACATGGCAGGTGCTGCAGTCAGCTGCAAGTGAAGGTGTATGTGGAAAATCCCTGTCATTCCCATTTATTACACTAATGGGCCTTGATGGTGTTGTGGTCTCCAGCTCTGCATTGCTTCTCTATGTATTCTCTAGAGATGGCTTCATTGGTAAGTCCTAAACACAGTTCAAGCTTTAAAGTAGTTAAACCTGGCTGAGATGAAGAAAAGGCCACTGTCTTGAATATTATTTCCATTCCTAATTGCTTGGCAAATGTCAGATTAATTAATTAGGACCATTCTTGGGGGAACTGCTTGAGCTGCAGAACTCCCTGGTCACACATGCTGTTGGATCAGATGACTTCTTCAAAATACCTCTTAAGAAGAAATCAATCACTTTCTTTTCCTGGCCTTTTTGCCTTGAGCATGTTTGTCACACAGTACTGTTAGTGACAGAATCTGCTTCTGAACCTGTACTGTGCAGATTACTTATTAGTTCTGCAGCAGAAAAATAACTGGCTCATTGAGTGCAAAAATAATTTAAGCATTGCTGTTCAGAAATTGCTTTCTTAGCAATGAGATTTTTTTAAATTGCATTTTGGTGTTGGTATGGCTTGAAAATTAACCTTTAACTTAACAGCAGGTGACAGATAAACGTTGCCAGTAAGTTAGGAATGAACTAATAGCTTGAAAAGGGTTACAAAACAGTAGATTTATTTTCTAAAAGAAGTCAAAATACAGTAGTGATCCAAAATTTCCTTTCTTTTCCATCTTTAAAAAGCGAAGGGATTTGTAGCATTTATGGGGACTGGTGATTCACACCAGAACCGTGCAGAGCAGGGTGAGTAAAGTGTTGGTGTTTTATTCAGGCTTGTCCTAGTTTTTACAAACTGTTGGAGAGCCAGTGTTCCCCTCTTTGAATGAACCAGGGGCAGCTCTGAAGCCCTGATTCAAATGGCTGCAGCCTTAAGCCATGCAGGGGAGAGTCAGTGGAAAAGGGAAGTGGTTTTTTTGCAAAGAGGATACCACCAGGCTTAAGCTGAACTAGCCTTGTTTGCAAGTGAAGGATCTGGTGCTGCTTTCAGATTTTAACTCTTTGTTTTGTTTTTGGTTTGTTTTGTTTGTTTTTTTGGTAAGCTTTAATCACTGTTTGTCATTGTCTTAAAGCCAGCTGGTGTCTCTTGTTCATCAACTTCAGTACGATGGTGCTTTGCAAGGATGTATTTATATTATAATGGCCAACATTTGGCCAGCCCTATTCACTCATTCACTAACTTTTTTTTTTTCTTTTTTTGTAAAATAAAGTGCTTTACTTGTACGGTGTATATAAACCTTGTACAAAAATCCTTTCCAATTATTACTATAAACTGAGTTGTAACAAATGAAATGTTGATTTTTATAATAAAACTAAGAGTGAAAAAGGAGAAGTATGTTTCATTTTATTTCAGCATCTGGAGGACAGGTAATTAAAGGTACAATGTGTGTCTTTGCTCTCCATAAAAGTCAGAATGGGCTGAGTTTTCTAATGCTGTAAAAGGCTCTGCACACACATGGATTTGCAGTGTAACTGATGATATTTTAAAGCTTAAAGTCTCAATTATTGATCCCTGAGATTGGTTTACAGAATAATACCAACCAGATTATTTTACCAAATGAATCTTTATCAGGTGCCAGGTGACCATTTTGGACACTGCTGATTCTGGAAATCTCTGTTGAAATGTTCACCAAGAGAGAAGCATTGAACTTCAAAATGTAAAAGAAATTCCCCCGACCCCTCATCCTGTTGCTGTAACAATTACTGGAGAAGAACCAGTTCTGGAGTGGAATTCCCCACTCCACTTGCATCCCCACTGGTCTTGGAAAAAAAATACATGGTTTTGTATTAGTTTGTATCTGGCTGTACTGGGACTCGTTTGCAGCTCCAGTTTTTCTGCATGGAGGCCTGGACAAGTCCCATACCACTTCCCATGTCAGTAAGTCAGGGTCTGCATTTATCAATCTCACAGAGCAGTGTAAAAACACCTCCTGTTCACTCTCAGCCAGGGTGCTGTGCTTACTCTGTTTCAAGGTGTTACACTGATTTTGCCTTGGAAAACAACCATCAATTTGGAGCTGCAGGGTGCTGTGTTTTTCTCTAAAAATGCCTGTCAGGAATTGCTGCTGGGCTGCAAAAGACTCAACAGCCCTTTTTTTTTTTTTTTTTTTTTTTTTTTTTTTTTTTTTTTTTTTTCCATTTTAATCATGGTGGCTGCATTGAGTGTCCATGCAGTTGTAATTTGTTGTGTAATGACAGTGAGAGGCTGTTGTGCCAGCAGGAGTGACCAGCTGCCAGAGCTTGGGGCCAGCCACAGGGGAGCAGGCAGGCTGGAACAGGAGATGGCATCAGGAATGATCTGAGACACCTCAGCAAGCCCTTCCTTCTCCCAAAATTGCCCTGTGAGCTGCACCTGTGTTCAGCCTCCCTTCTGCCTTGCACCTCCCCTGCCTCTCTAAGGAACACCAGACCTTGGCCTCCAAGGGCATTCCCTGAGCTTTTGTGGCTCCTTCCTTAGCACAGAGCCATTGTCCTGGCTCTGGAATCACACTCCTGGCAATGCTGCTGGCACTGACTCTGCTTCCTGTGCAGAGGGAGCAGCAGGGGAGTCCTGACACTGAGCCAGATTTTAGATAAACACATCCTGTGCTGAAAAGTCAGGGAAGAAATTACCAGAACATGACACCTACTGTAGACAGGAGAAGAGTTTGGAGATGATTTTTTTATTTAAATGGCTCATGAGGCAATAGATGCTTTAAAAATATAAACCCATTAGTGTATTTTTCCTAACTTTGTGGGTTTTGGGAATGCTCTGTTTGATACAGAGTGATTCCTCCCTAAATGCCACTGTATTCTTTCCATCCTGCAAATGTTTTAAGAAACCCTGTGGCTGCAGTATTGCTGTGCAGATGGCCTAATGTGGGCTGATCTGCTGAAGCATAGCTGTGAGGGATTCATTATTTGATGGAAGAAAACCCAATTTGAGATGCTTCTAATAAAAAACTGTTCCACCAGGAGCACTAATAAAGAAGGCTGATGTACTTGAAAAAATTCACTTCTCTCTCTTACCTTTCAGTGTGATGGTAGGTGGCCACAGGTCCACTCCACTCTGTGTTGCAATTTGAGTAGTGGAAGAAGAAAAACAGATTTCCTCAAATTTTGAAAAAGGAAGGGAAGAGTTACCAATTGTCTCCTTCACTGGCATCTCTATGACTCCTAAAAAGATCCAAAAAATGCTTAGGAGTAAAAGGTTAGACAGAAGCTTGGGCTTGTGATAAAGCTGGAATTGGAGGGACAGGTTTTGGCAATGGCAGCAGGTAAGGAAGAACTGCAGGTCTCTGTCAGCACAGGGCACCTGGGAACAGCAGGTGGGAAAGGGAGAGATGGGAGTTCTGCTGTTTAGGATACCTGGCTCCTTTGACCACATGGGAATTTCTTTCCTCTTCTCATTTCATGTTTGTATTGTCCTTCAGCTTTGGATGGCTCCAAAATGAGGACCAAAAAGACAAGAGATGTAACCATGATGTCCCAGTTGTTAATTTCTTTAATTTTATGTTGGTAATAAAACTTCTGTCTTTCCATGAGTGTAACAGATAATGGGCAAAGCACCTGTAGAGCTGGGAGGGCTTGGCAATTCAGATCCATCATTTAATGTGGCATTTCTCCAACATCTTTTCCCAATGGAGCTGGCACTTGCCATTGTGCACAATTAACTGCAGTTGCTGTCAGCAGGTACTTGGTGATTTCTTGGTGGATTTAGTCTCCAGTATGTGCTGGAAGCCATCTGTAAGTCACTAAAAAGATTGTTCCAGAGAAAAGGATTTAGGGTGAGCTTTTTTTGGTTTTGTTTTTGGCAGATGATCTTCACTATTGCACAGTTGTGTGAGACCACTTCATATTTGAAAATATCCCTGGCCAGTCCTATTCCTGTGTTATTTTGTGACATGGAAGAGTTGGTGAAAAGCAAGCAAAGATTATATTAAATGTGAAGGTCCCTCCCCTATGTCCAAAGTACTTTGCTTCTTGTAAGTCTAAAAGTCCTTGGAAGGAATTGAATTTCATGTGCAGCATCAAGAGAAGAATGTTCCTCTGAATTTTCCTTCTGTTCCTTCTGCACTGCTACTGATAGTTTTATAGTTAATGATTTCTACTTTGGTTCCTTCCAGACATAATAAGTTCAGTGATCTGATGTCTCTTTTACTTTTTTGTGGGCTTTTAATGTATTTTATATTATATGTGTGTATATATGTATATATATATATGCCTAGAAGAGCTCAATGCCTCATTTGTAACTACAGCCATCTCCACTGTTTCCACTGCATTTTTTTCACAAAAAACCATAGATGGTGAATTTTTGGTTTTATGTAGATTTTCATTTCAGAATGTGCACAAGAAGCTGACATCCCATCCTTCTTGGGAACAGCTGCAGCAAAATGCTCAGCTCTGTGATAGCTGTGAGAACACCAATCTTCACCCATCCTTGGGCTGCTAGAAGGAGGGACCCTGAGGCCAGAAGGTAATTAGCTGACTTACTTTAAGGCTGAGATGCTTGATAATGTCCCTACTGAATCCTCATGAATAAACTTTGAGCTCACTTGCATGGTATTAACACCAGATTTGTTCCCAGAGTTGTCTCCAGTTTCATCCTTGCTTTGCTTGAGCCACTACCTGTAGATAAAAAATGACCCCTTCCGACCCTTTTTTTGAACACCCCTAGTATTTAATGCTGGCAATTTGGATGTTCTGCAGGTTTCCTGCTCCTTTTCCTTGTGTGAGAGCCCTGGTGAGTGATTCCACGAAGGTCTGCATTTTCCTGTGCTTTGTCCTGTGCTCTGTCCAAGCAGGAGAGGAGGTGGCAGCCTCCACCCATTTCCTTTCCCCAAAGCTGAAGTACAAAACACAAGGTGCTGGGGTGCTGAGGGGAAAGTTACCCCAGGCCCCCAGACTTAGAGCAAAATACACTTTCTGAATCTTAAAACCTTTTCAAAGGCAGAAAGTAAAAAGAAAACTTAGCCTTCAAAGTGATTGTGTGTCACACCCCTTTCAAAGCATTTCCACTAATTTCTTGAAGTTTCTTTCCAATGTGTATTCCAAACATTTTTGTGGGGGTGAGAAATCTTTCCTGTCTCACATTTTATTTTGGTCCATCAATCTGGGCCTCATTTTGGTTTTTCTTCTGGCACTAAGGGCCAATTTGTGTTCTTTAATTGAATGCAGACACTGTGTCCAACGTGACAGGCCCTAGCACTCAGAAATGGGATATCGTCTTTCCTACTTGCCTTAATTGAGAGCAGAGGGGTGACCTCAGCCCTGAACTCTGCCCTTGTTAGGACTTTCACACATTGCTTCATGCTAAGGCACGGCAGAGCACCTGCAAGTTCTGGGGGGGACAGAAATCCATTTCCAGGTAGGACCTAGGATCCAGTAGATATTCTGTGGTCTGTTAAATGTCCAGTCTGGGTTTCAGGCTTGGAGTCAGGTGTTTAAACCTTCAAGGTTTGGGGTTTTCATCTTACATGACTAAATTTAGGACTTCAGGTCCTATCACTTACATCAGCACAGGACCTCTGGTGTTCAGCAGCCCTTGGGTTTCTTTGAGAACTGTGAGGGTTCGGCAGTAGCTACCCTGGCCACTGTGGAAGTGTAACAAAGGAAGCCCCACTCTCCCAAACTGGTGGACAGATGGAGCAAACCAGGAGGCAGCAGTGGCTGAAGGGGTGTGGGATGGGGTGTAAAGGTTGTAGGAACCTATAAAATTAGAGGGTTTTGAGAAAGCTGCAAAAGGTAGGCTTCAGAGACAGCAGAACTGTGATTAGAATTAAGTAGCAGTTATGAGATAGGTTAGCAGAAAAATTATGTAAAAAGTAGAAAAGTAAAGACAAATAGAACAATGGTCTGTGTATTAACGCTTGTCTAGAATAACTCTCTAAGCTGCACAAAAGTATATTTAGAGAGATATTAGGAAGTTTTAAGCTTAATAATGGAGCTCTGTGTATTGTGTTTTAAGGCTTGAGGTGGTGGGGAACACTCCCCTCTGGAGCTGGGCTGTCCTTGTGCTGGCATTCAAGAAAATCCAAGTTCAGATAGGGAAGATATCATAAGCACAATCCAAAGTTTCCATTGCAGCACTGTGTGTAATTAATATTTAAGGCAGGACCACTGCAGTGGCAAGACAGAAAGTTCCACATTGTGTTTTAGACTTCTGAAAATTATCTCGCTCCAGCAACCAGGAACAAATTTGGTTGGTTTCTCTTTCAGCCTGCCAGCTTTGGTTGGGAAGCATCTGAGCTTCCCCTAAGAGAAAAGAGCCATGTTTAGCATGGATCTGCCAAAAGGACTCTCGGGTGGAAAGGTGAGGGGCAGACTAGCTTAAAAGTCACCATAGAGATAATATCAGTCAGTAAAGCTGCTGATGCCAGCAAGAAATTTTTGGAACCCATCACTTCCACCTCCCCAGGCGGGAAGATGCATCATCTCTGCATTTTGTACAGCGAAAAGTTTTCTACTTTGGCTGCAGCAGGTACCCAGTGGAGCAAGACATGGCACACAGGAGAAACCTTCTTGAGGACTGACTAGGAAGGATTGCAGTAGCTCCAAGCTCAGAATGTCTCCTAACCCCAGCCCACAACCTGCTGTGTGGGATTTCATGCAACAGCACCAGAATTCCTGACTGGCTGCTGGAGTTTGCACCACCCCTGGCAAGAGTGCCCCAGGTTCAGATAACAAACAAGCACAGCATCAGCTCTAATGGTTTGTGCCTGGTTCTCACCCTTCACTCACACTGCAACACCCCAGCTGTGAACTTTTAACCCTGGGTTTGTTCCAGATTGTGAGCCTGTGCAGCAAAGTCCCAGGCAGTAAATCCACTTTCAGACAAGTGCCTGAGCACAGGGGAATGGAGCTGTTCCCCTCTGTGCCTCCCTGCAATTCACCTCCCTCCTGCCTGCTGCCTTTCTGCCCACTCACACAGAAGTTGGGAGCAGCATCCTGCTCAGCCCTGGGCAGCCTAAGAAGGGGAAAACTGTCACTCTGTTCTTCTAAAGTTCTTGTAAGCCTTCTGATGTTTACATTTTTGTAATGGAGTTTCTCATGCACTTTTCATGTAAATAATGATTGTTTTGCATTCCTTTCTGGAAGAAGAGAAAATTGATGGAGTGTTGGTTTGACCAGTGTAGTTGCAGAGGTGGCAATTTCATCCTCCAATCCATCGTCACTCTTGGAATTCTATAAATATCAAGGTCCAGAAATAAATGTCTTTTTTGCCTTGGACATCTCAGTGTGTGAGAATCATTCATTTCATGTCATGTTACAACAGAAAACTGTGTGATGCTGTGAGAAGAACCAAGGATGCCTTCTATGACTCATCAGCCTGGTTTTGGAGAAATACTGGATTTACCATCATTTCCTGAGAGCTGAAGCAAAGGTAAGCAACAGGCAAGTAAAATATTGGGGTTTGACTGAAGGCTGTTTTCTAGTATTTCTGCCTCCTGCTTACTTGCTGGAGCAAGGAACACTGTGGCAGTGCAATCAGCAAGTTTTAAACCTCAGCTTGCTGATATAACAACTACTGATGCTGATCTGGGTGGATATACAAGAAAAATCCCTAGTGGCACTTCTTGGATTAACAATAAACCTCTCTACCTTTTGCAAGAATACCACAAATAGGCATCAGAAGGTCCTACAGCAGAACACAAAGATGTTTTGTGAAATATTAATGTAAAATGAAGGCACAGCCAGTCACTCTAAAATATGACTGGCGCTTGCCCTTGTTAAACTTCACATGGTTGTTGACTGCCCATCTCTCTGTTTTGTCCAGGTCCAGGAGGAGAACAAAAGCACTTGAGGCTGCACCTTCATCTGAGGCTGCTGCATGGATGAGCTCATCCTGGTGCCCTTCCTTCCAACAGAGGAATTTACTAGTAGGAGCAGAAATATGGGCAGAATGAGCTTTGGATTTTCCAGGGAAGAGCAGCTTGGAGTTCACATATACATTGCAGGCTTATAGAAGGCTTTTTGTTCGTATTCACTGAAGCTTCCTATTTCCTTCCTGCTTTCCTTGGACCAGCTGACCTCAGAGCAAGAATAGCAGATGGAAAGCTTGCATATTAAGGGTTATTAATGATCTGTCATGCCCTGAACTGCAAAAACTTCAAATTTTGTTTTCTTTTCAAACATACCCCATATCCTGATGCAGAATATATTTGCTCCAACACTAAAAAGAGGGCAGGGGGTGGGGGGAAAGGGAAGTGGTACTTGAGGCCCAGTAAAGGGAAGGGCAGCCTGAAAGGAACAGGAAAAAAAGAACTAAACCACAGGCTTAAAGGTGAACTTTTGTATTTTATAGAAGCAGCCAGAAAGAGAGAAGACTGAGCAAAACCAAACTAATGTCAACTCTGCCCCATTTTATCTACCCTGTTCCCATAGAAATTATTGCCTTGATGTTTTGTGTCCTGTCACGACAAAAAGGGGGAAAATTGACCATTTTCCACTTAGCATTTGTGTTGATCTTATAACCACAGCTGTATTTATTGTCCTGCATAACTTTTGAAATATACTGACAAAGAATAACTTTCATCTGGTTTGATTTGATTGGATTTGATTTGATTGAGGCAGCATCACTACCCACAGAGCAGTGTCCTCCTCTGACATACAGCCACTCACCCAACCCATGATCTTCCGCCACTTTCGACCTCAGAATATATCCTTGAGATGGCCATTCTGGCCATGGTTTTAAACTGAAAATCAAAACAAAACACCTTGATTCTTTTAAATCTCTGGTGGTATTTAGGGAATAGTGCATCAGCCCATGTTTGCAAATTGCCAGCCCTGGCTGCACACAGGAGAAGCTGTAGCCAGCTTTCTTTCTTGGCTGGAGCTCTGGGTTTCTAAAACCTCTGGGTGGAGGGACCTGACTTTGTCCATTATGGAGCAATATAAGAACAGAGGTAGTTCTAAACCTGTTACAGCCAGCCTGGGTGGATGTGGGTGTAAGGGAAGGTGTGACTGACTCCTTTCATTTCAGCAGTAGCTTTTTGAAACAGAACTGGAAACTGTCCCAGTGTAGGCAAGATGGATGTAAAGGGATGTCTCTGATAGAGACAATACAATATAACTTTTAATGTGCTTGAATTATTTTTGCTTCATTGTGCTTATCTATTTTCATCCCACAGCTTTGTCTCATAAGGAAAATTTATTTCAATAGCCTTTCCTGAAAGAGGATAGAAGAGCAAACATTCTGGCAGTATAATTCCCCACTTTCCATGATGTTCGTATTTGGGTTATCTTCAGCTTCTCAGTCTCTTCATGAGGTTTGTCACATTAAAACTAAAACTATGTTGATTTTTATGATATGTATTGAGCCAAAAGTGTAAGAAGATTCCTCTTAAAAATGGGAAGAAACTGTGAGCTCTGCTGAGAGGAAATATTTGTTTCCAGGAGGGAAAAATAAATCAAAGAGGGAAAGAACTTCTTTTGAGAGATGGAA
This sequence comes from Geospiza fortis, assembly GCF_000277835.1. Classification (NCBI taxonomy): domain Eukaryota; kingdom Metazoa; phylum Chordata; class Aves; order Passeriformes; family Thraupidae; genus Geospiza; species Geospiza fortis. The sequence continues at coordinate 2,675,969 of NW_005054326.1, read as the reverse complement.
AGGCTTGGGTTACGGTTTTTCCTCACCAGCAACAATAGTGCCGGGGGTTCAAGGGCACGGAGCTGGGCACGGGCGGCTCAGTGGTGCCTCCGTGCATCATGTGCCAACAAATGCCAGTGTGAGAAACGCCAATCACTTGTTTTTAAAATTTTAAAAGTTTAATAGTAATAAAATGGTTATAAAAATAGTAATACAATTAGAGTAATAATAATTTGGACAACCTGAATTAGGACAATAGAGACAAAGAGTTATGGACGTCGGGGTACCTTTTACTGGGCAGCACAAGCCCGAAAAAGGACACCCGTTAACAAAGGATTAACCCTTAAAAACAATAGCCTGTTGCATATTCATACACCTCATACATGATGCATAAATTCCATTCAAACACAGGATTCTGTCTGGTCATTGTCAGCTTCTTCTTCTGAATCCTAACAGTGCCTTCGAGGCGGGAAGGAGTTCGCTTCTTCTGATAAGGGAGCAGTAAGTTCTTTTTCTCTGAAAGATTTAGGTGTCCTGTGGCTGCTAGCTCGCTGCGAGTCCTTTCTTTAAAAAACGTATCCTACATAGCATAGTTTCTATTTTAACATTTTTTATAACCTAAAACTATAACACCCTACTTAAGAGAATTAATACAGCATTACTTTCTAACACAACACATATCATATTCATTTTAATATTTGCGAAAAGCCAATCATAAAATACATGCATTTTTCACACTAGACTCTTATTCCTTCTAAATCTTTTGGCTTGAGGAATATTTCTTGTCTACTTGCATCTTCTGGACTATGCTGGCAAAATAAAA
>NW_005054326.1:2668982-2675005 GCF_000277835.1 Geospiza fortis | reverse complement strand
GGGGCGAGCTGATGGCTCCGTGGAGAGCCAGAGCCCGACCCGGCGTGAAGGGCTCGGGCTGTTCTGCCCGGCCAGAGCCGTGAAACACACACTGAGCTCCAGGGAAAACCGAGGCACAGAAAAGCGGCTGAGCGCCCCTCCTGGGCCTTGTCACTGTGCCAAAGCAGAAGTGAAACGTGCAAGGGGAGATCGCACAAAGATACACTGCGCATTAAAGCGTGTTTCTGAGCGGTGCTGCTACCCTCGCTTCTTTGGTTTAGATGGAAAATTTTAGATGGAAACTTTCTTCTTTTTTTAAGTTACCAAATGATGGAGCTTTTCCGAAGTGTTTTGTCTCATCTTCTCTCTGTGAGTGGTGTGGCACAGTGAGGTCGGGGGTCAGGGAGGCACTGCTCTCCTCCTCCTCCTCCTCCTCTTTTAGCACTCTGGCATTCCCTCTTTCTCCACAGGGTTTGGCACTGATGCTCCAGGCCACCAGACGTGGTGTGACACCAGATGGAATGCCAGGGAAAGCCACAGTAGGAGCCTTCATTGGGGAGGAGGCTTTTCCCTGCTGTGCTCAGGGTTACATCTCGCTCAGGCCCTCACTGTGCTGCAGCTCTGCCAGTCCAGACCCGACTCCTCCTGAGCCTCTTGGCTGTCCCAGGGATCACCAAGCCAGCACAGGTACTGGGGGCTGTCCTGTACCCATGAGGATGCTGCTCCAGGCTTCTTGCTGTCATCTCCAGCTCCTGGCTCCCTTTTCCTATGGAGCAGCCTGCTCTGGGGGCACCCAGGCTCTCAGAAACCTCAAGTTGTGCCATGAAGCTGCCAGTAGAAAGGTAATCCTGGACTGGTTTTCTTTTGGTACACTGCATAGGGGAAATCTGTGTCCTTTTATTTTTCTTGTTATTTGCAGTCACTTCTTGTCTTTCTTCTGACTGGCAGCTCAGCCCAGTTCAGGTGGTGTGACGTAAAGACACTGCAGTCTCCCACTACCCTGCCCTTTAACCAGTTTGGTTTAGGATTCTGTAGGCTGTGATCTGTCCTGAATGCTATGTTCCACAGCATGGGAGTCAGCAAAACATTTGAGTATTGTCCTCTTTTCTCCCAGCCTTTTCAATAAGACATTAATTAAGTAGTGTCTCCCTAAAAGCCACTGAGACAAAATCCCTCTAAGCAAGTTTTTCTTAATTCCTTTCTTTCTATAAGAATAAACACAAACCACAAAATGTGTAAATTTCTGGAATAATAGTGACATATAAGAGAGGCATTGACTAAAAAGTCATATACAGCTGTCTCTGGAAAGTATTTTCTCATCTGAGTTGAATTTCTTGACGCCATTGAGCTGTTTCAGATTCTTGAACTATCCATTACTGTACATTCCTGTTTGTGAGGGAGGGATTCTGTCCTGCTACTCCACGCTGGTGAGGCCACTCTTGGAGTGATACATCCAGCCTTCAGCAGGGGAAAGACACAGATCTGTTGGAGCAAGTCCAGGAGAGGCCACAAAGATGGACAGAAGGCTGGAGCACCTCCTGTGTGAAGATAGGCTGGGAGAGTTGGGAGTTGTTCAACCTGGAGAAAACCCTGAGGAGACCTTATTGGGAATTTTCAGTGTATAGAAGGGGCAAAGACAAATGAAGAGGGACTTTTTACCAGATCCTGCAGTACAGCAAAAAGGACAATGGTTTTAAACTGAAAGAGGGCAGATTTAGATTGGATATAAGGAAGAAATTTTTAACGATGAAGGTGGTGAGGCCCTGGCACAGGTTGCCCAGAGAAGCTGTGGCTGCCCCATCCCTGGAAGTGCTCAAGCTCATGTTGGACAGGGCTTGGAGCAACCTGGGATAGTGGAAGGTTGGGGGTTGGGCTAGAGGATCTTCAGTGTCCCTTTGACCCAAAACATTCCATGATTCTTCTGTGATCTCATTTATTGGCTAATTTCTTGAGGCACACTGAGAGAGTTTCAGTAACTTCCTAAGTATTTTCTTGGCACATGTAGATAAAAAGATTTGCCCAGATGGATGTGCAGCTACCAGAGCTCAGCAGGCAGAGGTGAACTCACTGTCTGTCAGGTAACTTTTCATTGCTCCTGTTCACTGCTGACATTTGAGATGGTATGAACACATCCTTGTGTAAGTGTGCATGGGGTTTGGTTTTATTCCTTTGTAGAACAGAAAACTTTCATGAGCTTCAAGCAGAAAATAGATACAGTGTTCTTACACAACTTGACACAGTGCAGCTGGTGGTTGTGAATGCAAAAACGGTTTTGAATGGGACTGGAAATCATGGGCTGAGTGAAACCATCTGAATCAAGAGGCTCAGAGGCTGACACAGCTGCAATCTGTGTTGGTTAGTTTTCCCCACAGGTCAAATGGAATAATGGAATAAATTCTTTGATCAAGTTTTCTCAAAAAAAACCCAAAAAACAAACAAATAAAAAAACAACAAACAAACAAACAAAAACCCCCAAACCCCAGTATTTTAGCAAGATTTCCAGTCAGAGAAAAATGCTGTATCAGAATAAGAAGTGCCCTTAAGTGAGCTAAACTGCCATGATTTCCATAGCTACTAGCAAGTGGAAGAAGCCTTGGTGGATAACACTGATGGCAGATCTGTAAGCCTCAATAATTGAAATATTATGATTTTATTATTTTGTGTGAAATTAAGATAGTACTTCCCAAAGGAAAATGTAAAAATCTTTTACTTCTTCAGAAGGAACCATGGTTTCTGAATTTTGGGATATCCATTTTAAGCAATCCTTTTTGGACTCACTACCCTTTTTTAAGATCAAAAATAAAATCTGCTTTTCCCATTTAAGTTAAAACCAATCATCCTTGTGCATAAGGGTCTTTTCCTCTGAGACAGAGATACTGAGTTTCCAATCTTCTTACTTCTCTGGCATTTGTTACTCCATTAATCATAAGACTTAGCACTCCTGTGGTGCTGTAAATCTCCAAAACTCCCTGCTACCATGAGGGACTTCATTCTGTAAATGAATTTAAGGGGGTGGATCAGTGGGCTTGGTGGAGGCCTGTGGAAAACATTCCTGGGAGTGTCAGTGGGCCTGAGGCCTGGGCTATGGTCTCTCCTGATAACAGTGTTGTCCTCTACTTGTTTTTCCAGGGGGAAACTCCAAGATGTAGGTGATGGCAAAGAAGAGTCAATGTTGTCATTCCAAACCATGTTTGGAATTTCTGGTCTCTCAAGGAGGAAAAGATATCTTTAGTAGTGAGCATTGTGACTTGCTTTATTGTCCTTTGAAACTGGGTCTGAGGCTCTTTGTCAGGGTTATTTAATGATACAATTTACTTACATGGAGACACAGAGCACCTTGCTCACCAGGAAAGTTGGTAAGTGGCTTCTCACTGGTATTATTCCAGCTTTGGTGAATACTGAAAAAATCCTTTTTGAAGGGGATATGAAATTGAAATGTCTTTTCCCCCCAGACCCAATTGTGGTATTTTATCTTTAGTCTAAGGTATGTTCAGACATATGTTTTCAATCACAATGAAATCAAATTACATTACAACTCCTGGTCAGGTATTGCTTTGCTTCCTGGGAGTTGTAGTTTAGGTCACATTTTGTGCCCTGGGTTTGGTTCCCTAAGGAACAACCTCTCCCCTCTGGCTGGACTGGTTACATATAGGGGACAATGTCCAGAAATGCAGAAATGGAGTTAGGTAAAACATTTACCTTTGCTTTGACCCACAATATTTTATTCAAGGAAAATTTTCTACAGCAATCACCCAAAACTGGGAGAAAGCAAGATACTTAAATAAAAGAAATTCACACAACTTTGAAACTCTGTTTTCCATTTGTCCCCATTCCTGTTCTGTGCCTTGTGCTGCTTCTTTTTTGGTACAACATCAATGAAATGTCATCTTCAGGGTGCAGAGGGATACATACTCTGCAGATCAAGGTGGGGATTTGGGATTTTTTGTAGAAATTATGCTGGGTATTTACATTCATAAGGGTCCAAGGCACAAAGTCTCACTTTCAGAAGCAGCTTGCAGTTCAGGAGTGCCCAAAAAACTGAAAATAGAAATTAGGGTCCTAATTAGTTATTAGGAGAAGACTTTCTATTTGGTTTAATTAGTAGAATATCAGGTGTAAGTCAACCTCTGTGCTGAAGGCTCTTGACAGATGTGGTAAGAACTATCTGAATTTCAAAGTGACTTTCAATTTATTTTAACAGAAATCTGTGCATCTATATGCAAGAAGATTTTGTTGTTGTTGTTGTTGTTATGTGTCTGGCAGCTCCTAGGATTTTCAGGTGACACTGCTTCTGGTGGGTTTGTACAATTTTAGAGGGCTATTGTTTTATTTTCTTAAGACGTGGTAAAAAATGAGAAATGCAGTAAGTTCTATTCACTGAATAGAGATGCTGAAAATGTTGAAGAGATTTTTGGAAAGCTGCCTGAGGTTAGCTTTATAATTGATTTATATATATATATATATAAATCTAGGTTTTAAATAAGCATTGCTTTTCTGTGTATAGAACATGTTAGTAAGAGCAACTATTAACCAAGTCAGGCTATTACCAGTTTTCATACCAATCATTTATATTCAGGTTATGTTTCTCATGTGCTGAATGTCATCCACACACATGGGAGGATACTTGTCCTTTCCTGAAAATCTTACAGTCACTGTCAAAGAAAAGAACATTTTATTTGCTGAGGGCTGATTAAGCCCTTCAAACATCTGCATGTTTTTAAACAATCCAGAAAATAATAATGGCTATAAAAATAAAGTAATGACCTGTAGCCTCCTCCATGCCTGGCTTTAAAGACACAGAGCCCCTTCCCCACATTCACTGAACCTTTTGTTTTTAAAGATCAGCCTCCCCATTCTGGAGCTGGGAACAGACTCATTTTTGCACTTGTATCACAGCAGGGAGGAAAGAGCAGCTTGTTAATGCCTCTTGGTCACTGCAGCCTGAGTAAGATCATCTACTACATTTCTTCATCTCAGGAAGAGGAACAGCTCATTTCCCACATCCAAGCTCACTCCCAGTGCTGCTTTCTTCTGCCAACAGACATTTCCATGCCAGGAAGACTGACAATGATGGTTTTTCTCATGACAGCATTTGCCCTCGTGCCCTGGAGGTTCTACCTTGTAAACTTATTTTCAGTAATAAGATCGATTCAGCCCACTTGTGACAGAAGGAAGGATAGTATGAAGGACCTTGAGAGGTCCCTGCCAGCCCCCATCACAGCTCAAGGGCTATGTGACAAATACCATCTTTTACAACTGTAGGAGATAAAGGGCAGCCTGCAAACTGCTGTCATGTTGCCGTGCGCTCTGCCCGCTCCTCCCCAGCTCTTTGTGCCAGCGGGCACATTCCAGCCTGGCAAAGGCGAGAGATCCCGAGAGATGTCACAGTGCATACGGGTAGCGCAGACTCTGAAAAGCAGCAAAGATGAATATTCTCACTGAGCATCAGTCCCGTGCAGATCACAGAAGGTGAGGAATGAAGCAGCAGAACACCGGGCTTTTGTGTGCACTGAACGGAATTGCAAGAGTCCAGCGACTGCTCGTTCACAAGCTCAGTCAGCTGCGTGTGCTCCTGCTTCTTGAAAATGTAACCCGCAGCCGTGAGAACTCATCTCTAAACGGGGACATAAGCACTTGATTAAACGTTCATTGTGGCAGATTTCTGCAGAATGCAAAGTGTTCTTTCACCAAACAGCTTTGGAAGAACGCACAACACTCTGCTTTTCAGCAAGACGTGCTGTCCCATTTTTCACTCCCGCAACTCTCCTGACATCTTTCAGCAGCTGCTCCCATAGAATAGGCTGTAGAAGTAAAAGCCAGCCATGGGCTGCACCTTTCCCCTTGTGCCACGTAAACCACATCAAACTCACCGGTGCTCTCTCTACCACCCTTCTCTTCTGCAGCTGCCATCGAGTTCCCTGGATCTCGGACCCTGAAGTGAAGTACAAGAATTTCCACGGAGGGCTGGAGGAGGACTAGGTCGAAGCACAGGGAAGTTGTCCATGAACTCCTTCCATACAAATGTAATGTCAATTGAAGAGGCA
>NW_005054326.1:2644762-2668972 GCF_000277835.1 Geospiza fortis | reverse complement strand
GGGGGCGGCGGGGCCCCAGCCACTCTCCCCTGGCAGTCTGAAGGCTGCACACACAGCCCGGTGCTCTGCGGCTTCGTTCTGCGCCTCTCGGGAGCTGCCGCTCTCCATCCCCCGGAGGGGAAGAAGCGACTCCTTCTCTGCAGATCTCTGTGGCTCCTTCTCTGCAGATCCCTGTGGCTCCTTCTCTGCAGATCCCTGTGGGGGCAGCGCTGCGCTCCGGGGCGCTGCTTCTGCATAAAGACACGCGGGACCGGCGCTCACATTCGGAGCGCTCCGCAGTCCCTTATTCTGCGTCTCTTGTCATCTGCATCTTAGCAAAAAGCTTTTCCACTACGTCTCGCAAGGAAAAATTGTGCCAGGACAGCACACTTACCCGGACCTTTCGACTGAAACCTACATATTCAAGGGGCACCCTTCTTTCCCAGCAATTTGACAAGTAAAAATTGATTTTCCCCTCACAAACTCCACGTAAGCACTCTGAACATTCATGAACCATTCAATTTCTCATCCCTTTCTGCTCACAAAATTTATTGGGATTTTCCCCCTTCTTCCCCTGTTGAAAAACCAGCTCTAGCACTACCCGAAGATCTCTGTCTCATTGCCAATGAGGGTGAGGCAGTAAAATTCTAAATGGGACCTAACTTACTTCAATTTGTCCTAGAGCCAGTGCTGTAACCTCCTGAGGGCTGTAAGGGAATGTGTTGTGATGACTCAAGGCAGGACCAGTTTCAGCTGCCTGTTGTGCCCTCTGCTCAGGAACTGGAGGGAGTCTGGGGACGTGAGCAGCACTTTGGATGCTGGTGAGTGTAGAGTCAGTGTGTGCTGAGCAAATTAACATTTTGGTGTCATGAAGCGCTGATGCCTGAGGGAATTCCATTACTTCTCTCTTCCTTCATATGCATCTTGGAAAGCCAGAAGAGAGCAGCACAGAGACAACAGAAGAAACAATTGCTTCTACAGAAAATGGTAAGATATACTTGTCCTGCAAGTATATCTTACCTTACCATATCTATACTTATCTTATATATATATATATATATATATAAAATATATATTCATAAATTCTTGCTTTATGAGTTCTATTTCCCTGGTTTTCCATAGAAACTGGCAGCACAGTGTGTAGTAATGGCCAGCCTTGTACAGATCACAGGGCCACAGATCAATCCATGAATTATTTATATGGGAGTTGCAAGTGTCCTTGTCATCCTCAGATCTGGGGTGTTTATTTAAGTGCCACCAGGGCCAGAAATTCCTGCAGTGTTTCCTCCACTGAAGTCGCAGCTGCAGCCTAGAATTCAGCTTAGGAAGCTTCATAACTTTGGATGATTCCAAAGACATACCAAGCTTTAGGCACCATGGCTTTAAAATCATGCTTTAGGAAAGGGAAATTCTTATCTGAATAATAATGTGCACAATACTTCACTGTTGTAAGCACAGCCGAACAGGCAGGGCCTGGTGGGTGTTCCTGAGGAAGGCATGAGCTGACACAGAAGGTAACAGTGCAGTTCCCACCAGAAGGCTTTGGGATGGGAGGTTTATAATAAGCCCCTTTCTTTGGGGCTTTTCTCTGTGGATTTGAGGTATTACCCACCCTCATGTGACAGAACTGTGTTTCTTAATACATCAAGCTGTTGGGAAAATTCTTAGAAAGACCAAGATCACTTTTAGGTGCTTTAATCCACCACTTGCCAAGGTGACACGGCTGCTTTGACAGCTGGCTGACAGTCAGGAAGACTCAGCAAAAGCCAGGACTCAGGCCAAGGATTTGTTTAACTTTTATTATTTTTTAACTGCATGTCAAGATTTTGTTTTAATTTGGTTTTAATTAATTTTTAAATTTTAATTGACTCCAGAAAAGCCCCCGGCGAGGCCGCCCCTTCCCGCGGCGGCGCCAGATGGCGCCATGGAAGCGTGATAGGGAGAGTGTCGGGACACCCCGGGATACACCCGGGATACTGCCGGGATGCCTTCGGGACACCCTCGGAACAGTGCTGGGACACCCCGGGACATCGCCTGGGTACACCCGGGCCACTCCCGGGACACCGCCTGGGTACACCCGGGCCATCCTGGGGCGGTGGCCGTGAGGGACAGCGGTGCCACAGCGCAGTTTTGGGGAGCAGGCCGGCTCCGGGGTGTTGGTCACCCCGAGTGTGGCTGTGCTCCTCAGCTGCACACAGGCATACCTGCTCCGGGCCTCACGGGTCCTGTGCACCCTCCTCAGCACCACCCAAATTCCCTCCATGCTCTCATAGGATTCCATCCTCTGTCTGGAGAACACAAACCTGTGACATTTCCCTCTCATGGGCTGCATCGGTTCAAAAGCGGTGGTGAAGCTGTGGGAGACAAGGTATGGTGGGTGTGCTTTAGGGAGACAGACTTTGCTGCTAACCATTTTTGTGAGGGGAGAGAAAGGGGAGAACAGGTGTTTTTGTGTTTTTGTTTTTCTACATTGGAAAGGAAACCTTGTCTTGTTTGATGTGTGTGCCTAGCCACGGGCAGCTTTTCCAGCCTCGCTGCGGGCCATCCTGGGGCGGTTGCCGTGAGGGACAGCGGTGCCACAGGGCAGTTTTGGGGAGCAGGCCGGCTCCGGCGTGTTGGTCACCTCGATTGTGGCTGTGCTCCTCATCTGCCCCGGGCCTCACGGGTCCTGTGCACCCTCCTCAGCACCCCACAAATTCCCTCTGTGCTCCCATAGGATCCCATCCTTTGTCTGGAGAACACAAACCCATGACTTTTTCCCCTCACGCTGGGCTGCATCGGTTCAAAAGTGGTGGTGAAGCTGTGGGAGACAAGGTATGGTGGGTGTGCTTTAGGGAGACAGACTTTGCTGCTAACCATTTTTGTGAGGGGAGAGAAAGGGGAGAACAGGTGTTTTTATTTTTCTACATTGGAAAGGAAACCTTGTCTTGTTTCATGTGTGTGCCTAGCCACGGGCAGCTTTTCCAGCCTCCCTGCTCCTGCCTCACGCACTGTGGTTGTGGCTGCCATTGCCTGCGGTCTGTTCATCTGTTCAGGCCTTGTGCTTTGCTGTTTCCTTACCAATTTTAGTTTAAAGCCTCATTCCACAGAATTCCTAGGATCAAAGTCTGCCTTCCTCACACCTCTCACCCCCCAGGGGCAGTTCCTACCCAGCTGGAGCAGCTGATCCATCACCAAAGTATTAAGGACTTTCCTTGTGGGATGGGGCAGCAGAGGAGCCTTGGAGCAGAGCGAGCCCAGAGGGGTTTGCACAGCTCCATCCCAGCTCACAGCTGTGCATGGCTTTCCCTCCTCTGTCAGAGGCTTGAGGCTGCTGCCATGTGAAGTGTCCTCTGTCAGTCCATTTAAAATTGTTTGATCTTACTCTAAAGTGTTTATGTGATACAGTTTCCTCTGCCATGGGTGTTTGCATGGAGCTGATGTCCCTCAGCGTGAGTGAACAATGAGTGATGGTTTTTCTCCTGCTCTTGGGCAGTGGTTTGTCTGTGCCTCTAGTGTCACTGTCAGTCCAGCTGCCACCACTGCCATCAAGAGGAGCAACCCCTTCCTTGATTCCCAGCCTCTACTTGCTGGCACCACCCTTTGTGTGATTGCACACAAAGTGATCTGATCCAGCTGAGAGCCAGAAAAAAACCAGAAGGTGCAGGAGGGCAGGGAGGGGGGGAAGTTAGTCTTCAGTGGGATCAATTCCATGCTCCAAACACTTGCATAAGTGAAACAGAGGACTTGGCCTGGGCACGGGAACAAACAGCGTGGGCACAGAGGGAACACAGTGTCCATATCAGCTAAAACTGGTACTGCTAACTTGTGTGTCAAAAGATACCCTGAGGGCTCTTGACATGAAAGTAGTTGAGACATAATCTTCCACACCTAGACATTCCTGATGTTACCCACTGAGCTTCACAAGGTGGCATTTTTTTCCCTGGAATACAACGGAAAGGAAAGGAAAGGAAAGGAAAGGAAAGGAAAGGAAAGGAAAGGAAAGGAAAGGAAAGGAAAGGAAAGGAAAGGAAAGGAAAGGAAAGGAAAGGAAAGGAAAGGAAAGGTACAAACCAAAATCCCCAGTTTTAAAAATATGGTCATTCTGTTCCTAGATTGTTTTTCTAGTGCTGCACCATTACATGGAGAAGCCTTTTCTACTTCCCTTTCCCCCCTCCTCTTCCTGAGGCAAAATACAGAAGGACCCTAATACAGGTGGACCTTAAAGAGAGGGGCAGGGGGGAAAGGTGCTGTGTTGATTCTTGTGAAGATGTTGCTTTTGTTCTCTGTTCCTGCGTCATGGATGAAAACAGATGTTTCTTCTCTTCACAAGACACTGGATGGCCTGTCCAAGCCCAAGGAAAACAGCACTTCTGCAGATGGCGCTACGCTCCAAGGCTGGAATAATTTTTATCATGAGGCAGTTGTGCTGTGATGCATAGTTTGATGTATTCTGCCTCCAGATTCATGCCTGCATGCAAAACAAATGAATGCTCATTTGTTACAGAAAAATAATTTGCTAGAGATATGTCTACCAGACAGTGGTTTGCATTTAGGGAATACCTTTTGCACAAGATTAGGTGCTTTGTCTCATGACCAAAAATATAAAGAGTTTTTAAAGTGTGAAAGCAGACAACAGACTTTGCTTTTTGTGGTGATGTTTGCTGGTGATTTTGTTACAATTGTTTGTAAGCTGGAATGCTCTGTTTGCAAGCTCTCTTTGGGCAGGTAGGAGTACCAGAGTGGACAGTGGTTTTGTGAATAGGAATGCTGAGGTCACCTACATATTGGCACTTTGGAAGCACTGAGTCTTGCATGGCCAGAGTCATCAGCCACTGAGTAGGAAAAATTCAAGTCTACATTAATACACTCACATAAACAGTTATGGAGAAGTTAAACCTTGAAAGCATTCACACTAACAGTCAATCTTGTTTTCTCCTTCAGCACTTGGGTTTCTCCACAGGAAGTTCCTGACAGTTTGCAGGGAAGTAGCTTTGGGTTTTATTTGGAGCTAATTTCTGCTAACAAAAATAACCTTTGTGCTTTTACTTGCTCAGGTGTAAGTCTGGAAAATCTTGACTCCTGAGCAATTAATGTGGGTAAATACAACAACATTTCTTGCCCAAATAGCTGACAGTGGCCAGGTGCTCCTCTGAGGATGCTTGGTGCCAGTGACCCTGTTCCCCTCACCTCAGCATTTTTGGATGGAGTCATTTGGCCCCAGAGAAGCTGATTCACTGCCCCAGGCATCTCCTCCTTGGCAGGCTCCCTGGACATCTGCATGGGTCACTCTCCTTGCTGTCACAAATACCTGGGGGACCCAGTGGGGGACCTGCTTTGCTGGGCTTTTTATTCCCCTTTGGTTTCCTGGAGCTTCCTGAGTAAACCCAGAGGCGTTTTCTTTATAAGGAATTCTCTGTACGTCCCACGTGTCCCTCTATTGTTCAGGCTGAGGGAAACTGCGCTGCAACAGGATCTTTGTTTCCGGCACCCCGTCCCTCTCCCTGTGCACAGGCTGAAGTCATAACCCTCCCCAGGAGTCCTTAACATTGGTTACTCTAGAAGCAATTGTGTTTTTGTAGACAGCTGTTTATAATTTCAGGTCTGTGAGGGAATGAGTGATGAATTTAGAGAAATAAAGCTACTTGAGAGACTTTACCCTATTTGCTGGAAAGAAGTAAGGAAAGTTTGGGGGAAATAAAACAGCTGGAAGGCAGGGAGACATTGCAAGAAGTGGGTAGTTGCAAAATGAACCTTATAAGGGAATAGATGGTTGCCTTACCAAGTTTAGAGCATTAGACCTAGAAAGGCATCCTAGATAATTGCATTTTACATCAGCTTGAGTCAGGGAGCAGGATGAAACAGTTTCTCAGCTCTTGTAATAAGCTATGAGCCATTGTTGTTTTTAGGAACAGAGAAAAGAAGTCCCCTGTTGTCATTCACCTTTCTTTCTCCTTCCCCAAGCTGATCTTCTGCCAAAGATTTTTTCCTCACTGGTCCCAGGGCTCAGCTGCCTTTGAAATGAGTTCTCGTTACAGGTTACACACAGTCCCTCCCAGTCTTTTCAGTGAGGGGTCAGTGGTACACAGCCCTGGAGCTGAGTGCTAAATAGCTTTTATCTGCTGCTCTTTGCTTCCTAGGCAGCGCTCCTCTGGCCTTCCCAGGGTTGCTGCTGTAGGGTGGGACCTCCACTGAAGGCAATCACTCAGGGGTAGCTCTGACTCAGTGAAAATTGCCTTCTTGGAAAGTGAGTCTCCAGCCATGCCCTCAACATTTTCACCCTCCACGTCCTTCTATTGCTCTTCTGCACAAATCTTCTCTGTGTTTTTCCTGCATCTCCTCACCTGAATCCAAGCACATCTGCTCACTTCCCTCCTAACAGCTGCCACTCATGCTAAAATATGTTTGAGTGGAGGTGCCATGTTCTGCTTTGGTTGGACATTTACTCACTGTGGACTGGTCCCATCTGTTTCAAAGCCCCAGGAGGTGGCTGTGCCTGGCCCAAGGCACTTCATGGGCTCCACAGATCACCCCACAGTGAGCTCCTGACAGTGAAACCTTCCCAGTTTTGCTTAGTACACCTCCTTTTTCCCCAAATGGCCAGTTTCCCCAGTTCACTTCTTGTTTGTGTCTGCCCATCTCTTGCAGTGCACTGCTGGCTTCTGTCTCTAGGTTGTCTCAGGATTTGCTTGCAAGCAGCACTTGAAGTATTTTGAAGTATTGGTGCTTGTCTTGTATGAGCTGCATACTGGAAAAGTGTAGGGATTTTCCCCCATTACACCCTTGTTCCTGCAATCACCTAATTAAACTACCACTTTATTTTTAATGCAAACTCATAACTCTTGTGCTTAAAGAGAAATTCTTCAAATTGTAAATTGTAGCAAATGAATTTAAAAAATATTATGGTAATTATTTTTGTGTTTTAGTTTTTGGAGCCAGTTCATGATGTGTAAGCCCTAAGGGTTTGCACTATTATCAAAGGAACTGCTTCTCTGCAAAATTATAATAACATCTGTAACTCTCTTGTGTTACACAGAGTCCCAGGATGGGTCAGTTTGGAAGGGACCACAGTGGTCATCTGGTACCACTTCCCTGCCTCCAGCAGGGCCATCCCAGAGCACAGGATTGTGTCTAGAGAAGTCTGGAATATCTCCAGTGAGGAGACTCCTCACCCTCTCTGGACAATCTGTTCAGTGCCTGGGCATTGCCCAGGGCAGAAGTTCTGCCTCATGTCCAGGTGGAACCTCCTGGGCTCAGTTCCTGCCCGTGGCTCTGGTGCCATTGCTGGGCCCCCAGGGCAGAGCCTGGGCCCTGCTCTGCCCCTCCCTGCACACAGGGACACCCAGGGCTGAGGGCCCCTCTCAGCTGGGGCTCCTCTCCAGGCTGGACAGCCCCAGCTCAGTCCATTCTCTTAAGAGAGATGCTACCAAATCTGATAGTTTACATTTCACCACATTTCTGTCTGCTTAGGTCACAGCCTACAGTACTTTCCAAACTACTAGTTGAATCCATGCACAGTGATAAGAATGGACATGCTGCAAAGCATGGTCTGCAGCAATAAAGAAGAATCTAGATTTAAAAGAAAAAATGACACTAATATTGCCCTTTATAGAGAGTATAATGTAAAATTAAATTTCTCAGAATCTCTGAAAGTATCAACTCCTAATTTTGAGTCCCTTCTGCAAGACATTTTTCTTAAAAAACCCTAGCTCTGTGTTTTCCCCCATAACACTATTTTTACATTCCTTTGGCAAATTAAAAACTGTCAAGCATAACTCAGCTGCTCACTCATTTCAGCCCCTTAGTTTAATAACCTCAAGGCAGCCAAACCTGTCATCTTCTAGTGCTACAATCTCTGTACATCAGAAACTGTTGACCAAGAAACTAATTTATATTTCAGGGGTGACCATAGCTACGCTTTAGACTTCCTGGAAGTCTAGACCATGGAAATGGGTCTTTTGCATCCATGTTATGCCCTCAAGGCTTTTTTCACATGTTGAAGCCTTGACCATCCAAACAGTATAAACCTAAATTTTACACACAGTGCATAAGGTAGAAGGCACACACCAGGCTGCTTTCTCCTGCTGCTTTTTGCTGGAAAAAAATCCACCACAGCTCAGCTTGGGGCCTTGCAGGAGGACATCAAGACAAGTCTTCATGAATAAACATAATGTTGTTGGGTTTTCCCTACTTTTGCTGTGGGGATTGTTATGACTATACCTGTGGAAACAACCTCTGGACAAGGCAGCTCTGTATTCCTTTATTCCCTGCTTAAAGCCAGCTCAAAGGGTTGTTTACTTGTGATAGCCCCAGGGGTGTGGCAGCCTCACCTTGTGTTTCTCTTGGGTTCCTTGGCCTCAGCCTCCACACACCTTCAGATGGCAACACCACCCCTTCCTGCAGCTGGCAGGGCATACTTGAAAAGACAGATGTGAAGGCATGGAGAAGTGTGGCCGGGTCAGAATTCAGCTAAGCTGCTGCAAGGCAGCTCACACGTGGGACAGAGGCTGCATATTCACCACTGAGACAGATCTGTGTAGTTCATTTCTATGAGCAAAGAGGGAAGCCAGGCTTGAAGCTGCAGCCTGGAGCTGTGTGCCGTGTGGAGAGACCACCTTGAAAGGTTGTGTATGAGGATGTAGGTGTTGAGGGCTAAATTTGCCACTGCTGGTTCTTAAATTTGAGACATTTGATTTGATGTGGTTTAATGAATCTGTGTGTCCTCAGTTTGCCGTGAACTGACTTAAAATCAATACAATTCTGAGGTATAAACCAGACTTAAAATAAAAAGAAAATAAAATTCTCAAGAGATTATGTCTTTTCTTAGTCTTTAGTCAGAAATTATTTCCTCTGTGCAGTAGGTGTGGTCCATTACAGAACTACAGAGGAGCAGAAAAAGCTTTTCAAATATGAAGCATGAAGGGGTGGCCATACTGTGCTGAGCGTTACATGCTGACAAACAGATCATTAATTCCAGCTTCTGGAGTCAATTAAATATGGAAAATAATCTGTGTACTCATATAAAAAAAGAAACAGTAAGCAAGGGTATGCTTTGGAAACTTTGGGAAGCTGAAGTCAGACTTGCAGTTTCTGAAGCCCTGATTCACAGTTCCTGAATGTGTGGGATTGCTGATGTGGTCAGAGATTTGACCCTTGGATCATGGCAGGCAAGTCATCTCCTGGCTCTCTGATGAGGCTTGTCTTGCTTGTGCTGCATACTGGAAGCCCAGAAACTCCATGTTCCCAATGTATGGGGAGAGGACAGGTGTCCCCATTTTGTGAATTCTTTTTTTAACACCTCAGAAGCTTTGCACACACGTTATTCTACCTCAGTCCTTCCTCACCACCCATCTTCCACATATACCTTGCAGCAAGAGGCCAGTCTGTGGCTCAGCTGCAGATGTCACCTAGCCCTTCCCTGTCCTTGACAATGTCCAGGCTGTTCCCAAGCAGTAGTCATCAAAGGAAGTCTTTATTTCCAGGGGCAGTTAAGTGACTAACCCAAGATCAAACAGTGGGTCACTAGCAGAGGCAGGAACTGAAATCAGGTCTTCTGACTCAAGTTTCTCTTGGCTACAGCCTCTGGGTTGCACAGCAGAATTCATTTGTGCTGTGAGTTTCAGCAGCTGCTGAGATGAAACTACATTTTCTTTCCCTGAGATACTGTATCTGTGTCATCTTGTTCTCTGCCCACTAGGAAGCAGCTTTTTAGCACTGGACTTTAAAAAGGGAAGGCGAGCAGGAGATGTTTCTAAGCAGTTGCACTCTTTTGATCGATGAGATAGGTGAGCCAGAGTGTGTTCCAGTGACCTCCTGCTATATAAAACCTTGGCCTGCCTGACAGCACTTCTGGCTGCCAAGTTGCTGTGAGTCTCAGCCTTTACTGCTTGGGTTTGATGCGGATTTTTACACCAGGCACTGCAGAATTGAGGTGGCCTCTCAAATATTTGCATTGCTTGGCAAGCAGGGGTATAACTGGGGGTGGATTCAGGAAGGGCAAGCACAGCTGGTGTTAAGGTCTTTGCAGGGCTCCTTTGTGTGTGTGTGTGTGTGTGTGTGTCTGTGTGTAGAGGAAAATAGCAAGGCCCCTGGATTTTTTTCCAGCCAGGGTTCCTGGGAAAGGATGAGTAATCTGGAGATTTCCTGTTACTTTTGGAGCGAGGAATAAAAACACTTTGCCTTTTTGGGGAATCTTCCTGGATCTTCCACTATCCCAGTTTTTCCCTGAGTGGCACAGAAGCCTCCTCCCTGGACTTGGCTTTGTTTGTGGCAGCAGCACGAGCTGTGGTGTGCAAACACTGAGCTCTGCCCTTGTTTGCCTGGACAGTCCAGGATCAGATTGGTGCAATTCCTATTGCCTCCTTGAGTCTGCTTCAGGAGCTAAGTTCCACGTAGGGCACGGGTACCTGTGGTCAAGCTGTGCCTGGCCTGGGATGCTGGGAGTGTTTCTCTTTCATGTCTGAGAGCATCAGCCCTGCCAGGGAGGGACTGTGTGGCCACAGAGTGTTTGCACAGCACCTACCATGGCTGGGGTCAGGTTCATGGCTGAGTCAGCTGGCTGCTGCTGCAGTGCAAATGAGTAAATGGGAATGACAGAAGAAATGTGGGGGTTTCCTGTTGGCAGAGGTAGAAAGGAGTGAGGTACCTCAACTCTGAAGTTATTACTATTTATTATTTCCATTGCAATACTCCCTGCAGGCTGCCTTCAGGGGCAAGGGCTGTGTTGTGCAAGGTACATGCACACAGCAGAGGCAGAGCCATTCCCCACCCTGAAAAAAAGATGTTCTCCAACTGAGGCAAGTTGTTTGAGCCCTTTGAGAGCAGGGATTCAGGGGCTGGAGTGTAAAGCAAGGGGTGCTGCTGCAGCCAAGTGCCCCACACAGGCAGTTTGGACATCAGGTGTATGTCCAAACACCTGCTGCTATTATTTCTATATTTGTGTCCACCACTATTTGGCCACGACTTTCTCTAACTGGTATTTCTTGATGTGTGCTCAGCCATTTCATGTTCTAAGTGCTTTACAAATATTATGTAATTAGGAAAATAACCCTCTATTTGCGCAGGCAATTGCACAACCACATGTTCAAAATTCAGCCTTCAGAAATGCAGCCTCAACTGAAATTTTCTTTTCTGCTCCTAACTCTCCCAGCTGCTCTTCCCAAAATGATTTTTCACCCCTGCAACCCCAAAACTGACCATGATGATGGTGATAAAATGAATACAGCCTGGGCAGATAAACTGCTCTCCTCTGCAATGTAAAATGTAAGGCTGGTAAAGAAAGTAAGGGCTGGTAGGGAGTGAAAGTTTTAGATTCCAGTATCGGTCTGTTTGCAAAATGTGATGGCTTTTAGTGGAGGAAAATCAGTGCAAAACAAAGAGCTGCATCCCGCAGTGCCTGATCTCCAGCTGCTGCCATAGAACGATGGGCTCAGGCACAGAGCAGTTGCTTCCCTTTCTCACAAACTTTGGTGTTTGGGCTGGGTAAGGATTTCTCCCTGTGCCTTCATGAAGTGTGAGCCCTTGACACCAAGCTCAAGAATTTTCTCCCTACCAAAATCCAGGGTATTTTTGTTTTGTTTTCCCTTTATGTTTTTTTCTCTTCTCCTCTCTCTCAAAGGTTAAACGGTTCCCACAGGGTGTAAGAAAGGGTTATTGAAAGCAGCAGGTCCACTTTTGAATATTGCACTTCTGGTAAATCTCTGATCCAGCATCTAGTGGTTAACCACTGATACAGGAAATGACATTTAACGTTTTATCACTCAGCCAGAAATGGAAGAACAAGGCAAGTCTGTATGTGGTGAAGATGGATCATTGCCTACTACCTACCCCTTAAAGGCATATCATGCCATTTAAAAGGAAATGTTTTTCAAGCAGGGACTTTTTTCCCCTCTTTGTGTACCTTTCTGCTTAAGGCAGACCAAAAACCTGGAAAACAAATCCCCTTCTTCCCCCCTCCACCCCCCAGGTTTTGCCTGCTAAAATAGGGGTTATGGCCTTATAAACAACTTAAATCCACTTTCCTGCTCTTTTGTGTTTTTTGGAAGTGTATCCCAGGCTCTGGAGGAAGCTAGGGGGAAGCGGGGTGGGGGAGTAGCCGGTGATGGAAAACTCGTGTTTCAGTAGGTGGCACTCGCTGCCCTGGCTCAGGGCTCAGCTCTCCCGGGCACGATGTGCTGCTGCCTTTAATCCAGACAGTCCTGAGCAAACGTGCTAAAGTGGCAAAGGAAGAAAACCGTTAAAAAAAAAAATTAAATCAAAAGACAGGGCCGGAACTTCAGCAATGATGATGAATTGTTGTGGGTTATTGATTTCCGTGTTGCTGCACTGGTTTTTGGTTTACAGCCTGTTGTCACCACAGCAGCTGTGCTTTCTGTGGGATCTGCTAAAACTTGATCTGATTGCCGAGTGCATATTCAAGAAGCAAGCAAGCAAGCTCAGAAATTCAGTGGTTGTGTAGTTCAACTAAAATTCAAAAGGCTGTCAGATCTGCCTATATGAATTCTAATAGTTTCAGATGTTTTCCTCATACATGCTGGAGTAAAAAAAAAGCCAACAAAAAGATCCAGCATGGCAGTTTCCTCTTGCAAATAGGATATGTGGGCAAGCACTTTGATTTTTCAGCTGTTCCAGAGGCCATTTTCACCTAATGACATAGTGTGAGATGTTTTCCAAAGAATCAACCTCACCGATTGCCAAAACTTTCCTGGAAGTGAGCACAAAAACACATTAGAAAGCAACATATTAAAGGCAGACCAGCTCTCCTGATCTGTGGAGCTGCAAAACATTATTTTCCTGAGCCCAAGAGCCACAAGAAGCAAATTCTTCAGACAGCCAGTGAGTGGTGGCAGCAGCAGAGTCCTTCATGAGGAGTTCAAAGGCTATGGATGAGGGCAGCTCTCCAGAAGTCCTGCTGTTCTCTGGCTTGGCTGGAAGTGAAGCTGGATGATGGGGTAAGCACTTGGATGCTGGAAATCTGGCTTGCTCAGTCCTGCTGCAAGGATCTTGGATTCCATCAGCCAGAACCTACCAGCACAGCTCTCCTGCAGCTGAAACACTGGCTCACTCAAAGTGTTTGAAAGCCATTCCTGCAGCACCACACTGGTAGCTTAGGCAGAGAAAATCAAAATGTGTATGACATAGGTACAACCTCATATTTTGTGTTCAGGTCAGGGTGTGATGTGTACTGGAAATGGGGAGTAAGGATCTGCAGTTAAACTGTCATTGGCATCAAAACTGAGGGAAGAGTAGTAGTTCTCAGCACACTCACTGTTCATTTAGAGTGTCCATTCTTCAGCATCCTGTTAATTTTTCCAGTTGTGGAAACCTGCTTAATACAGAATGCAAAGTGAGAAATGCTGTGGAAACAGCTTGGAGCATGTGGATAGGAGCCCTGCAGAAGCACACATGCACCATCCACAGAGTGAAGATGCACATGCATGAAACCAGATTCTCAGCCCTTAAGGCTGCATATTTTTGAAACTCTTATGATGTATTTTGTACAGCTGAAATCCCACCGTGCTCAGACATCCTGGTTTCTGTAGAATGCTCTCTTCTCTCCACCCTTGCAAAGCAGTAGGACTCTGGTCCTGCCAGAAAGTCTGAGAGACTTGAGCAGGTCTTTGACCCTTCTGAACGTTTGCCAGCAAACAGTGACTGTCAGAGCCTTGAGCTACACCTTGAGAAGTGCTAGTGTTTATCTCTGCATTTGATTGCACCCAATTACTTGCTAGGAACATATTCTTTGAAGAAAGATCTGGAGCTGGATCTTTCTGTCATTGTGACTCTGCCAGCTGCCGTCCCCAAAGCTATTTTTAATCAGACAATCTTCTCCATCCCTGCCAACAAAACCTCGTAACAATTAATAACAATAAATTGAAGGCAGCCTGGATAAATGAATTGTGCTGGCTCTATAAATCAGCAGCAGCGGCTGAGGAAGATCAGTGCTGCATTGTTAATGTGCTGTCTTCCATTTTGGTGTAGCCTTGGTCTCCCAGTTCACACTTGGCTGTGCTGCTGGTCTCTGTGCTGCCTGTGGCAGGTAGGCTGGCAGATGGGCACCAGCACCTCTGCACAGCAGGCTGCTTGGGTTTGCCTTGCTGTGGATGTGAGGAGGGTGTGAATGATCCCCTTTACGTGCCAGCTGTGCTGCAGACACTTCATTAATTCTGATGACACAGAGCTGCACCCACGGCAGGCCCTGTGCTTGGGTTAACTCCCGGCCCTGTCATGTCGCATCCTCTGGTGTGATAATTTGCCTGCAGGCACGTGTGTCCCTGTGCTGTGATCCTGTCAAAGCTGGGCCTGGTTGGGCTGGATCAGAGTGTGGACAGGAGGCCTCCAAGGACAGACTGCCACTGAACCCACGGCAGTCAGTAATGCTGTTAAGCAGGAGAGGTGGTACAGTGTGCTCTGCCGGAGGACCCCATGCCACCCCCATGCCATGCTGCACTGCTGCTGGAGGCCTGCTTCCCTGGGTGCAAGCTGTTGTTGCTTTAAGCAAGTTAACAAAACATGTCCTGGCAGTTTTCTTTAGGAAAAAAAAACAAAATAAAACCAAAACCAAACCAAACCAAACCAAACCAACAGAAAAAAAAAAAAACCCAACCAAAAAAAAACCCCACTAAAAAACACCATCAACAAAAAACCAACAAACAAACAAAAAACCCAAACAAAAACCCCCAAACAAACATAGGGGCACAAGTCTAAAGGTACTGTCCTGCCCAAGTGCCAGGATCGGTGTCTGTATTTGGTCTGCTTCTTCCTGCTGGACA
Organism: Geospiza fortis; assembly: GCF_000277835.1. Lineage (NCBI taxonomy): Eukaryota > Metazoa > Chordata > Aves > Passeriformes > Thraupidae > Geospiza > Geospiza fortis. The sequence continues at coordinate 2,654,243 of NW_005054326.1, read as the reverse complement.
ATGTATTTCTCTTCAACCCTGCTCCAAACTGCTGAAAATACTGCTCTTCAGCTGTTATTTCCTACTCCAGGAGGCCTTCTCTAATGAGGGAGACAGTTTGAAGGGTTCTGGAAGAAAAGATAAATAGGAAATGGAAAAACAGGAGGGAAAGATAGAGAAAAAGTAAATAAGCAAACAACCCCCACCACCTCCAGCATAAAACCTGTCCCCCCGAAGGCGTGACTGCTTCACAAACAACAAGGATAGCTTTCCCAGGCCCTGTGGGATGGCACATTCATCTCCTGGGGAGAAGACACTGGAGCTCCTCCATCAACTCCTCAGGCAGCAAGGGCATTGCAGAGATCACTGAGAAGAAAAGAATGTGGAAGCAGGGAAAACAGGACAGGAGCCTTGGGAGGGCCCTTCTAGCCATGGGGGAAGAGGAGACAAAAGCTGGCTCCTGTTTCTCTTGCCTGTTAATCTCACATCCTTGGGATCCATTTCCAAAGTGTGCCTGTGAAACTGAAATTAAAGTGGTGCCATTTCTGAAACTGCTGCTGGCAGTAGCCATCACCCTTTAAAAACTTGTGCTTGCCATGAGGAAGCACATGGAGAGAGCCTCTTGCAAGCCCAGTCTCCCCAGCTCCAAGATTTGCACAACAGAAGGGAATGCACATTTTTCACAGATACTTTCTTTTCCACAAAAAAAAAAAAACAAAACAAAACAAAACAAAACAAAACAAAACAACCCAACAAAACAAAAATCCCCAAACCCCCAAACCCCTCAAAACTATTTTATGCTTCTTTCTGAAAAATAATTGCCAAGGTGATGTTCACAGGACCCTGGGAAGTGATAAAGGTGAGGTGAGTGGCCAGCTGCGAGTAAGAGCGCTCATCAAATAGACTACTGCAAGGCAAAGCAGCAAAAATTCCTCTGTGCCTGCCAGTTAGGGAAGCAGCTAACTCTGAAACTGCTTACTCAGAAAACTCTTACTTTGCTCACCCACCCAGGGTTTCTTATTGTCATCTATGACACAAATACAGATCTATTTCGGGCAGTGGTTTTAACGTAAGGGAGTGAACGTTAGATATTTTCCACTGGAAATGGATTGCTGTGAACACTAAAATTGAGCTGCTTCTCCTGGGCCACTCTGAAGCTATCCATGGACCTTTCCCAGCCTCTGCCAGACAGCATCCACTGAGGTGGAGTTTTAAGGCCAGAGATCTAGTGTCTAGATAATTATCCTGAAGCATGATCTCTACAAGTTAAGGTGCTGAGCACAAAGATGTGCCAAACTGGCTGAGTTCTGAGCTTACATGTGCCAAATGGGTTTGTATTGGTCAGCTGGTGCTCCAGAAATGGATATACAGAAATGGATATACAATTTCCTTCCCTGGATATGCAATCCCCTTCACTGGACACTTTGATAGTTGGCGTCATCCCCCGGCAGAGGTGCTGAGAAGACCTCAAGATAATTGATCCTAAAAGGAAGATGACATGTTGTTGTCTACGTGTTTTAAGAGAAGAAAACAGTGGGTTTTTTTGTAAGAGTGGTGGAAGGCAAGCTGCTCTCATTTTGCCTCAAGTGCTTTGCACAACTGGTGCTGCAGCAAGCCCTGCACACACACAGAGATGTTGTTGAAATCACTGTGCAGGCTCTGTGCAGCCACATATCACCTCTCCTTTGGAGCACAGAGCTTACAGGACTCAGGGACAAAGTCAGGCTGACTTACCATGTTCTGTAGGGAGCACCCAAGCTTTATTCCTAGACTTGGTATTGTCAATTTCTGGGAATGAGCTCTACCAACATGTGTCCTTGTGCTGTTGGAACTAGTGATTGATGGTGGTGGCTTTCCACTGTGAAACAGAGTATGCAGCACTCCATGAAATCCATGGGTGATCTTGTGGTTGTGGTGTATTCGCTTAACACTGCATGAGCCCTGTAGTAGTGGTTTGAATTTTTGAAAACAAGCAGAGCAGTAGAGGAAGAATAGAGGTAGAGCAGAGTATTGTGTGTTGTGCAAATGTAGTCTTCCACTGCAGATATCAAAGTGTTCTGATACTTTGTGTAATAACACTTTTTTTTTTTTGCCTTTTTTTTTTTTAATAAGAAGTGAAAAACATCAATGCTGCTCTGGGAAAGACTGTGAACACCCTTATAAACCGGAAAGTGATATGAAGCAATTCAAGAGAGATTAAAGAATGTCTGGAAAACAACAGTACAAGTTCCAACTTGGAAAAATGCAAACTGGAGAAGAACAACTTGAAACTCAAATATGCAGCGGGAATAAATTGTGTTGAGGAGATCTAGGAATGATAGCAGCTAGCTGATTGGAAGTGGTATTTCTTAAGCTGCAGAAGTGGGCAATGTGTGGGAAGGCACTCTCTTACATGTGGGAAGGCAGAGCATGTGGAATATTGCTCTGAGCCCTGTGTGTTGCACTTCTAGGCAGACAGAGGCATGCTGGGGGGGATTCAATAACAACAACCAAAAAAAACAAAGGAGATGTTGTCTGTGAATATGCCATCCCTAAATTTTTATGCCAATATCCCTAAACTTTTCTTCATTAAGTAGTCAGAAGATGACAACGAGGGAATGTGGTAACTGTCACTGGTGTTAGAAAAAACTAAATGCTAAACAGATTTACTTAAGTATGTATGCAGGGGAATAATCAGGAGTAATGGGAGTGTTCCTATAAAAGGAACACTGAACTGAATCTCAGGAATCTCCTCGATGGAGAGATGTGCAATGCCTTGCAAGGAAGTGGTGGAAACTTCATTCCTTGGGGACATCTAACACTTGACCACACAAAGCACTAGGAAGTTTATTAGGGGAAATGACTGCATTGGATGGCGGGGGAAGTATGATACAAAAGATCACTTTCAATTTATCTGAATGTATGATATGAATGGGAAAATATGTACCAGGATGTTTGTGATTTCTACATTCAACAGGCTTAAGCTGCCTTTCATTTATAGTAACGAGAGACCAATTTATTCCCAAAAGGTTCTCTTTTTTCCACTCTACCAACTGTACCTTTCCTAATTTGTGCTGTGAAGCAATAACCTTAGAGCACAAAGGACTGGGAGGCTTTTTCTCAGAATAAGCAATGAATAAGCAATAGTTTTTTCAGAAAATCTCATTTTCTGGGTGGGTGATGCCAAAACATAGGGCAGAAGGTTGTCATGTTGACTTAGTGGGTGTCACCTCAGTATGATGTTCCTTCACTGGGAAGCACATTGGTGTTCTTGTTCTTGTTTCATGGAGGCACCTGGCTTTTGTCAGTTCCCACATGGGTCAGGAGCCACTTGCATTTGCCATTAAAATTGGCCGCCAGAATGAGCTGCCCTGGCTGTTTGACAGAAATGCTTACAAGCCATGCTATGCCTACAAAAAGACAAACAGAAAGTTATACACACAACAAAAACGAGTTTACAGCCAGGATCTTTTGCAGAGCACAGCCCTCCCATCTGTGGAAGTGCTTCCCCATCCTGCCGGGTGCACATCAAGTGGCGCCGTCCCTGTGGGCTCTGAAGGCTCTCAGTGTTCCCTGTTGGGAGATCAGACGGCCAAGTCGTAGCTTCAGGGCAATAGGAGCTAACCAGGGAGAGTGGAAAAAGATGGAAATGTGCATCTGGCTGTGCTGCAAAGCAGCCTGGAGCAGCTGCTCCAGAGGTGTCCCTTTGCTGCAGCACTGGGTTAGCCCTGTGCTCATTAGCCTTGACAGTCTCTCTTGACAGCGTGCCCTCTCTATAATCTAAAGCTGTGCTTGGGAGATAAGGGCTTTGTGTACTGGTTGTAAAAGCGAGGCTGGAGTGGAAATTCACAGGGCTGGAAGTCAGAGAGTAGCTTTGCAGCTACATTGAGAAAGCCCTAGAAAGGATGAGGGCTCCTTCTCTCTGCACATTGAAAGCAGCTTCTCCTTCAGTCTCTCACAGGGCATTTGTTTGTGCTTCGTGTTCTGCCCCCGCCTACACAAATCCTTGTGCTGAAAGGTTTTTCTTGTTTTATTCTGGAGTCACTTGGGATGCATTGTCCTCTCCCGAGTGCTTTGTACTTCTGACAAAGCAAGGTGCTTGTATAACATTGCTGAGAGAGAGGGAAAATACTGGGATTGGAGGAAAAACACTTACCTTGAGAAACTTTTAAGTTTTGTTTTGTGTCTCAGATCAAAGGCTGATTTACTCTTGAAATGTCCATAGTTCCATGGTATTTGTCTTCTTGCACCTCTTTGGCTCTTAATTGGTTTGAAAAATTCCCACGTTTATTCACTATGAGAGTCCTGAGAGCCCTCCCATCACCATTCTTACTCTGCATATTATCAGACCTCAGGAAAAAGCTGGACTTAGCAAATTCTTTTTCATTAAAAGAAAAAGGAAAATCTAACACTTCTATGTGCGTGAAATGAATAGAGCTGCAAGTGGTTCTCAGTAAAGGAGGATAGGTAAGAGTTTGGTAAGAGAATATTGTCTAATTTAGGTTTGGGGTTTGTCTAAAATTGTTTAATAGGTATGGGTTTGGTAAGAGAGTATTGTCTAATATTCCTTTTCACTCACCCACCTTCTTGGTTTTCAGAGGGCTTCTCAAGGCAAACGAGGTGAAAAACATGGGAAGCTAAACAATAGGTTTATAACCATTATCCTGTTTAGAGCAATATTTTATGACTCTGAAGTAGATGCAGGATCTTGCTCCTTTAAGCTCTGTCCTCAGTGAGCACATACTAAGTGTTACAAGAGCAGTTGTAGCCCAGGACCTGGTGGGGACATAGGAAATCAAGCAGAGGAAATATCAGAGGTGTACCCAGGTCTGCAGATGCTCTGTGGAGGTCCCCCAAGCTGTTCATCTTTGATTCAGCGTTCTCACTGGACTCCAGCATCCAAACTGTGTTCCATTCCTGAGCTTTCTGTGTATCATCTCTCAAATACAGCATCTCCTTGTCTGTCTGCCAACCCAATGAACACCTAGACCAGGGGACCTTGGTACGGCCACCCTTTTACTGAAACATCCTGGGTCCCAGAAACATTGATCTTCTCAAGTCTCCTGACCAACAACCTCTTTTTTGGCTCCTTGCTCTGACCACTACATTGCTCATCTCTTTGCTTTGCTGGATGACTCCTTCCCACTTTTGCTGGCCCTACCCTTCATGTGAAACAAATCTATCCCCCAGGGGCCTTTTGCAAAGGTGACCTGGCTGTCACACCCCAAAACCCCATTCTGGCTGGGACACATTCTTCCCAGGTGTCTGCAAAAACATTTTCCTTTCCTTTGGATCTCTGAAAAGCTGCCACTCCCCACACTCCACCAGCACCTACCAGGCATGTCAGGAGCTGAGGCTGCCTGGTCAGTGCCAAATATTGTCCTTGTGTTATTGAGATTTTTGTCCTTCCCTCTCTCCTTCACATGAACCTAAACAAAAGTAAGATTGTGCAGAGGATATTCGTGTGACTTCATTAATTTCAGGCTACTAAATCAGGTGGAGTCAGTTAGGTTCCCTACAGAGTCAATAAAGGAAGACAACATCTAATAAGCCTCCCAAGTTGTCCTACCCTTTTCCACTGATTGCATAAGGAGCTTATTTATCTAACTTAGGTAACAAATATATCCCCCTGATCATAATAATAATAATAAAATTATCACCCTTACTCTCTGCCCAGCTTCTTCTCTGAGAAAGTGTTGGGGAATTATGTGTGTAGTAAAGAAAAGCAGGCACAGGGAGCAAGGAGGAGAGAAACTGAGGGCAGATGAGAATGCAAGATTGGGGTGATGTGAAAGCAAGAGCAGGAGATGAGATGAGGTAGTTGAAAGGATCCTCAGGAACAAATAAACCTAAGAGATGGAAATGGAAGAAAGATAACTGCAGAAGAGACATGGAAGGACAAGAGAAGTGAGCAGCAGGAGGCAATATGATGCTTATCAGAGTGTTTGGGAGTGGGCAGGAAGGAAGCAGCCACCAGGAAGGAAAGATACATTCAAAGATACCAAATGTGAGTCTGGGGTAGAAGGGCCAGCTGTGATACTAAAAAGTCTGAGAAGGGAAGGAAAGGGGAAGAGGAAAGGGAAAGGGAAGAGGAAGGGGAATGAAAGATAGTTCAGGAAACAAATTCTTACAAACTTTAAAGGAATGACACTGTGCCAGAGGAAGTCTTGGTTGAATCCTATGACACTAATGGTCAGACAGGAAAAAAAAAAAAAAGCAGCTGTAAATGGAGGACAAATGAACAGAGGAAAGGCACTAAAAGTAGAGTAGGCACAGAAACCAAGGGTCTTGGCTTGCTGTCTTGGAGTCTTTCCCGGGACTTTAGTGGGAGCAGATTTGGGCCTGGAGCATTTGAAATTACTGTTGCACAGACTTTAGTCAGAACTCATTCTCATAACTCCTATGTAAAAATTGTGTATCTTCAAATCTTTTGTGGATCTGTATGTATGCAACCCCAACCCTGCCAATCCCTGCACTGTAAAATCCTAGATGATTGCTGCACCCTCTGGGGACTGAATAGGATTTGAGCTCTCCAAGTATGTAAACACTCGCTGTTTGGGTTGCACCTTGCCACTGCAAACAGAACCACTGACCTACAAAGTACAGCAGCTTAACTCCCTGTAAAATAGATACAGATTTAAGGTGTCACAGAGGTGGACCCAAGACTTCTGGCTTTGTGTCCACACAAAGCAGCTGTTTCCAGCTGGAATCATCCCTGTACTTTTTAACTGAATTTCTGATCTGTGATTTTGGAAGGCTGTTCTCTGCCAGATTGTTTTTGGCCTTTCTTTCCTTCATCCCCTTTCCTCCTAAGGAATGACCACAGTGCCTCTGAAAGTAAACAAAGCACAGGACAGGTTTGGCAGGACCTTTCAAAAGGAAAATATTCCCTATCCATCTGAGTGGTTATGAATAATGTTCTCCATAGCACATTTAGTTCAGACTTCAAAGCCATTGTCACTGAGGTTGTGTCAAAGTCGATTTGAAACATAGACTGACAAAATGAAAGCACTCACAGGAAATACAATTCTTGCCCAGAACAGATTTTCAGAGTACCTGTGGCCACCTGGGCTAAGCTGCTCTTATAAATTATTAGATTTCTCTGCTCAACACCTACTGGCTTTCTGTCCATCATTGCTCTTCCATAGGGAAATGTGGCTTTTAATGCTGCCTTCGAGAAAGACAAAGAGTGCAGATATGCTGAGCATCTTCAGGAATGGTCCTTCTGCAGCATCATCAGCACCTGGCACTGCTGCCCCAGGCGCTGCTGTCCCTGTGTGATGACTTTTCTCTGAGCTGCAGTAATTTGCCTGCTATCAAGCAGTGTTTGATGAAGATCAGAGCAGAAAACAAGGCTAGATGAAATCTGCTTGGCTAATTTGTGTCTCTGCCTCACCCTCTGTAAGCACTCAGCCTCTCACCCTTTGCCCTCCTCCTGAGAGGAGGGCACTTGCTGAACTGAGCTGCATCACCCTGCTCTGATGCCAGGGTGATAAACATGAAACAAAAAGGACATGAGTGCAGGCACCCAGCAGCCCTGTCACAGCTGGATGGAGTCACTGTTAGGCTGTTAGCATGTTGTGCTCCCTGGGCATGACATTACCCTTTCCAAGCTCTGGCAATGTGTGCTCCTTCTCCAAACCAAATAGAGATGGCTCCATGCACTTGAAAAAAACCCTCCAAAATGCAAACCCCACAGGTAGACAAGCACATAGCTGGCACAGAATGTTCTGGAGTCCATCTTGCTGTGAGAAAAGCAGGAAGTGCTTTTCCCCCCCTTCTTTTGGCCACAGATTGATGGCACATTGATGCATTTACCCCCTTTTGCTGTGGCTTTCTGGCAGTGATAACCCCAGGGCTGCAGAACGTGGATGGTCAGTACCTACCTGTGGACAGAATGGGTTCTTGTCAAACTTCTGTGCCTGTCTGCTCCTCAGTGAGACCTCCAGATGTCTCCTATAAACTGACTGCTTTTGTGTTTGGCTATGAGTATGCACATGTAAGCGGCCTGTAATGGATGTGGAGCAATTTTAGTACCTCTGGGCTCTAGAAGAAATGACCCAAATGAGAATGATTAAAAAAAAACCAAAACCAACAAACTACCCAAAACAAAAGGGAGAGGACAGCAGAGTAAATTTTCTCTCTGCAGTTCTAAGAGGGGTTTTGTGGGATTTTTGTGGAGGTAGAAATTGGGTTGAAATCTTTCAGGAGCTGCTGAGTCTGAAATCTGCTTTTGACTCAGAGGCCATCTCAGATGAGAGGTGCAGACCCAGATTTTGGAAAAATGCACGTGCCTCTGCTTTTGGATGCCAGCAACCTGTTTTTGCAGAGGCACTGAGTTGTTTTTTTGATCTCAGTAGGAGTTCTGGGTGCGTTAATGCTCATGCAAATCAGGCTGCAGGTATCTAAAGTCAGGCAGCCAAAAGCACAGGCGCCCCGAATTTTCAGACTGATTATTACATAATCACATCTCAAAAACCTCTCTGCATTTAATTTTCCCATGTTGATAATACTGTGACTCAAAAATGTTCCTCAAGTGGACCCTGGAATGAGACTTAAGCCTTCATTTAGCTGGAGAAAAAGGACCCCTGTCAGTGACAGCCATACTTACTGTATTGCAGGAAAATGTGTATGAAAAGATCTAAAGTTTTCTTCTTATTCTCCTTGCCCATCCTATGTCCCTGGATCTATTGGGTAAATTCTCTGTGGTCCTTGTTGTGCACACCAAAAATAGTAGTCTTGAAGACATGCTATGAGCTGTTCTCAGTGTTTGCAACACCCAGTAGGGAGGTGGTCATAGTTTTGCTCAGTGGCTAAGGTGAATGTTTTGGGAGAAGTGCTGGTTGAAGGCAAAGAAGATCAGGATTTTTTCCCCCTTGAAAAATAAAAAAAAAAGAAAGCCAAGCATTTCTTATGATCTTGAAATGCTGTATACGATCCAGAGTGATATAGTCTCCTTTTTATTCCTGTTAATTAATATCTTCCTTATAGAAATTTAGGTCAATCTTTAAATGAAAATTTCCATCCTGAAGTGAAAAAGCAAAATGTTTCCATTTGACATTTCTGGAACAAATACTTTTCAGGGATGCCAGACTAAACTTTTTCAATGCTACATTTTTTTTTCCTGCTTGTTTTCAGCTGGAACTCTTTGCTTCGCTTGACCTGAACTTGCAGTTCTTGACAATCCATCTGAAATGGCTTTTTCCCAGAAAATACACTATTCACAAAAATAGCTCATCCAGCTGAATCCAGGCAGAGGATTTTAGTCTCATCCAGTTGGTTACTGATTTGTAAACTAGCCAGCAGCCTGTAGCCTGGTAGCCAGTTGTTAAATTGTTCTTTATTTCTGCTGAATGAACTTCTAGGAACTGCAGTGAGTAAGCAGGGCCCTGTTTCATTAGGCAGCACATATCCATGCAAAGCCAAACTCACCTGTGCTGCAAAGAGCATGTTTCCACCAGGTAATGAAATCAGCTGAAACAAAAAGGTATTTGAAGGCTGCAAATAAACTAGAAGCTCCTGC
>NW_005054326.1:2632657-2644620 GCF_000277835.1 Geospiza fortis | reverse complement strand
GCAGGAATCTCCTACCTGACTTCAAGGTAGTGTTATTATTCTCCTCAACTTCCTCACTGGAAACTTGGTGCTGGTGATAGAAAAGATTTGATGTCAAAATGTGGCCAATTAAATTATTTAAACTTTTAAAGTTTCTTTTCTGTTGTGTGCATGATGCAGAAAATAAAAGTCGGTATTGGTGGTCATGATGAGGAATTTCCAAGCAGATTTTTTTGGACAGGGATGAGGCTTGGAAAGTTTGGGCATTGGGCAGCCCAGCTGCTCTCCCAGACCAGCCACGCTTCACCTGCAGGTTGTGCAAGCAGCAGGGCCCCAGGCAGCTCACCTGGGCTGCCCAAGGGGCTGGAGGAAACCCACCTGGCACCCTCTGAGATGCCACCACGCCGAGGCACTGCTGCCGTCGTGTTGTGACAAAAACTCTGTTTTTTCTGATGGACTAGAGATCCATGAGAAGGCTCCCATGGGGCAGACTGCAGGCAGGTTGGTGGGGAGAGCCCAGCTCTGCCATGGACTCGGGGAAGGAGGGGGCGGGCGGGCCTGTTGTGGCAGGCCGTGAGGGGAGAGCTGTGCTGCTCTCCTCGCCCACCCACTGTGGATCCCTGCCCGGCCTCCTTCTCCAGCCACAGCTCCCGAGCAGGGAGAGGAGCCTGGCCTGGCATGAAAGCACCATGTCCTGGAGGGCACCAGGCACAGCTTCTGGGAGGGGATTGTCCCACTCTGCTCTGCTCTGGGGCAGCCTCAGCTCGAGTATAGTGTGAAGTTTTGGGTGCCACAATGTGAGAAAGACATAAAGCCATTAGAGAGTGTCCAAAGGAGGGCATGAGGATGGTGAAGGGCCTTGAGGGGAAGCCGTGTGAGGAGCAGCTGAGGGCACTTGGTCTGTTCAGCTGGAGGAGGCTGAGGGCAGACATGGCAGCGACAGCGTCTGCTGAGGGGAACAGGAGGGGCAGGCCCTGAGCTCTGCTCTCTGGGACCAGGGACAGGAGCCAGGGAACGGCTGGAGCTGGGTCAGGGGAGGGTCAGACTGGGGATCAGGGAAAGGTTCTTCCCCCAGAGGGTGTCGGGCACTGCCCAGGCTCCCCAGGGAATGGTCACGGCCCCAAGGCTGCCAGAGCTCCGGGAGCGTTTGGACAGCGCTCTCAGGGATGCACAGGGTGGGATTGTCGGGGTGTCTGTGCAGGGATTGTCAGGGTGTCTCTGCAGGGCCAGGGGTTGGACTCAATGATCCCTGTGGGTCCCTCCCAACTCAGGATATTCCATGATTCTATGATTCTGCTGGCCATGAGTAGGGGGGCCGTTCCCCTTCCTCAGCCCTGCTCGGCTGCTGCTCTCCCAGCTCCACAGGGGCTGCTCAAGGCAGCACTGGAGAGGTAGCCCTGGGCATTGCAGTCCCTCATGGGCACATGGATTGCCCTCCAAAGACAGGGAGCCCCCCATACAGCGAGGACAAAGCCCCTGGGACAAGGCCTGACACTAAGGGTGTTTTCAGAGGTTGCAACACAGATCTGGGCTTTGAGGAAGCCGAATTACCACGGCATGTCCTCCTCTGCCCTGCTGTGCTGTTGGTTTCCCCCCAGGCACTGTGTGAGAAAGTGAGCATGGATTTAATTGCCGTGGTGGCACAACATCCAGATGTTTTGAATACTTCTGTAGATTCCTTCTTGTTTGTGATGTGGTTAAGGCTGCTGGCAGCAAGGTGGGGATCATTTTATTTTGTGTCAGAGGAGAGAAAGTGATAACCCACTGTGATAGGTTGGTGCCTGCTCCTTGCTGGGGCCACCACTGCTGCTGGCAGTGCTGGGTGGGATGGTGAGGGCTGGAGATGCAGGGGACCCCAGAGAACCCTTGGTGAGGGGAGCACAGCCTTGCTGGGCTCAGCCCTTGGCATGGGGCTGAAGGTGCACATGAGCAGCCAGCGAGAGCTTCTGCCCTGCTCTACCTCATCACAGTCGCAGCTCTGGAATATAGATATCACACGTATTTGATCCTGAACAAACCCTGACTTGGGTCAGCACACCAGATGCAATTTTCCTGCTGTGTGGTGGACAGGGGGATAGTGGGATCAGGCGTGCAGGACAGGTCTGAGCACCAACCAGCATTAAAAAGTGACTGCATGAAACAAAATGAAGTTGTTTGAAATATTTGTTGCAACTGCTCATGGAGGATTATGCATTGTGGGGTTTTTTTTGGGTTTGGGGGTTTTTTTTGTTTGTTTGTTTTGGTTTTGGGGTTTTTTTTGTTGTTGTTGTTGTGGGTTTTTTTGTTTGTTTTTGTTTTTTGTTTTTTTGGGTTTTTTTGGTTTTTTTTGTCTGGACTGGATATCCCAAGACACAGCTGAGATTGAAGCACCTCTTGTAGATGAAGATGTTGCTTTGCACAGGCACTGCCTGCACCTGCCTTAATGTGTAAATATGAAGCATCACCTATTGCTCTCAGTCTGTCTGGTCAGTGCCAAGCACTGATCTTAGCTGGGCTCTCATGCTGATGATGGCTGCTGAGTTGGTGTTTCTGCATTCAGTGTTGGTAATGGATGTTCCAGTTCCCATCTGGATCAGGTGGTTACTGTCCATCTGGTTTCAGTCATGCTGTGCCAGTTTATCACACTGAGTTACAGACCCCTGCTTCCTGGGAAGGTCCTTTGGGGAACAACACACCATCACTGGCAGAAGCAGAGGTAGTTGCAGATCTAAGCTGTTTTTTCTGCAATCCTTCTGCAGTGAGTGTGTGCAGCTGTAACTTTCAGAAAGTTCTTTCTCATTTTATCTTTGTCTCCTTGATGGAATGAACAGTCCCTGAGCATCCTTTTCTCCCTTCCTAAGGCTGGGATATCAGCTTTGCCTCTGTGGCTGTAGCTATCCCACTGAGTTCCTCACCTTATCAGCTGAACTGGCTCCCTGAAAGTGAGTCCATATAGGAGGTGGGATTTTGTTTTGCTTAGTTTTAAAGAAGAAAAATGTTTGTGCGTTTTATATATAGGCTAAGGGCCCACACAAGGAAAAAGTTTCTAATTGTTCCTGATGCAATGTGTTTGGCAGTGAGAAAAAAATGTGGGTGGGGAATACAACACCTACTGCAATTATCCTTCTTGCCTCCTTGTAGGGGGAGTGGAGAGAACGAAAGCAATTTGTCTTTGGCAGGCATTTGTGCTCTTCTGGAGGGCTCTGAAGTTGTTGACTATCAATGCAAACAAAGATCTGCACAACTAGTGTCGTACTTGTGTAAAGACGTAAAAAAAAAAATAAAAGCAGCTCCCAGAGTTAAATTAAATTAATTAATGACTCCTCACATGCTGCTAAATGACAAAACTGAGCCCCCAAAATCCCCTTGGTGTCTTTCTTGGACTTTACCATGCAGCAAAGGACCAGAAGGGTTCAAGGTGAGGGGAAATGTCTCAGAGGCAATCAGGGACATTAGGAAAGTACCTGCTGCCTCTGTGAATAGAGCAACACCCACCTACCTTGCATCATCTTTCCCCAGCTCATCTTCACTGAGGCTGTGAAGATCAAAATACTGGTGTGAGCTGGCAAGTGAATATCATGGGGATTTCAGAGCCTGGAAATTTCAGCAATCTTGTGTGGAGGTGGTTACTCCTGTGGCCAACTCCTCATCAAAGACGAGATGGCAGTGGAAGTGCGTGTCACAGTGCCAAGGAAGCATCCAGGAGACTGTGCTGTGTTTTGGATAATCAGATATAATGGGTACTGAAGTTAACTTTCTCTCCAGTGGATTTTTATCTTGGAAAGGATGGCGCTTCTCTCTGAAGCCTACACACAGGGTGGTCTTGAAACAGGAGGCCACCAGTGGCAGCCAACAGTATTGTTTGGAGCTACGTGGTGCTCCTGGGTGAATAAACGGGCAGCACCAGTGAAAGACAGCAGGGGCTGGCTCTGGTGACTTGGGTGTTACCTATGAACCACGGAAATGCTGCTTGTCTTCCATGTTCTCCTACCCCACTCTTGTTCCTCTGCCCCCCCATGAACCCCCAACAAAGGAGCTACTGACTCCTTTGAAACAAAACTGTTGGGTTACTCTCAGGTGGCTGCACAGAGCAGCTGGGGAGGTCATAATTGAAAGGTAGAAAGTAACTGGTGAGGGCTGCAGCTGAAAGCCTCAGAGAGCTGTGCACACAGGAGCTCTTCTGAAGCACAGACAGCAGAACAGCCACAGTGTCTGAGAGTGTGCAAAGACTGCCCCAGGAATTCAGTTTTCCAGCCTGGTTTGCTCAAAAGTGAAAACAGTTGCGGGTGTGTGGAGTTAGATGTCAGAAAGCAAAAAAGGAATGGCAGCATGGAGCACCATGGGAGGCAGATGGCCACAGAGAGCTGGCCCAAGTGGGATCCAGCTGGGCTGTGGTTTCCCACTCCTCTCCCCACTTTGGGATGCTTTTTCCCACTATCCACCTTACAGCAGTACTGCTGCTGTGTGGTTGGGCAGTGAGTCAGACCAAGGAGCTGAAAACCAGCCTCTTCCTTCTGTGCAGGTTATTTTCACCAGGTCAGTGTGTGTGGAGGCTGCCAAAGGGCTGGGGCTGGCACCAGGAGGGGTGTGAGAGTACGTGGGAGGACCTGGGTGTATCAGACTAACATCTGAGGCTGCAGAGAGAGACTCCTTATTGTAGATTAGGGTGAGGCAGGTTGTGTTGTCCCAAGGATGTGTAACAGGAGCAGAAAGAACAGGAGCTAGTTCTTTACTATGTTTTTATCCTTTTTCCCCTTGTTAGTCTCAGATGGAGCTGTGTGTTCCTCTGCTTTCTGCAGGTGCTCCTGGAAGCAGTGTATTGTCTCCGGCTGCTTTGTAACAACTACTCACGGTTGCCCCTGGGCTGACACCTCTTCTTTCCCACACAGGCACATCCATTCCTGTAATTGGATGGATTTACCAATATGTTCTCAATTTGGTTACACATTAAGACATTGTCAATTTTCACAGAGGCAAAAGGCAGCCAACACACTCAGACAGAGTTCCTGTGTCCATGGCCTGTGATTTTTATTCATTTTTGGTTTGTTTCAGCATCCATAAGATTTAAATTACAAGCAAATAATTTCCCCAATTGGTCACATTATTACCGCAGCTCTTAGTTTGGTGGAGGACAGGAGCAGATGTCACCTCTGAGATGTCCCCACTCCTGGCAAAGCTGGGCTTAGGGAGAGACTCAGTTTTACCACAAAGCCTGTGAATTTTTCATGTGACTTCCTAGGGATGCTGGCAACACTGCAGTGAAACGAGATCAAAAGAGCAAAAGACAACAGGACATTTATTTTGTGGATTGGAAATTGCTCACTCATTGCATACAGACCACATATGGCTGTGACCCACAGGAGGCATCTATCTTACATAAAAAGAATCAAGGTGGAAGAAGTAGAAGTGAACTAGATGCTTGTTTTCTGATTAGGACTGCTTAAATGGCTCTTGAAGAGGTGAATGAATTGATTTTCCCCTTTGTTTTTCTGGCAGTAAGCCTTGGGGTCTAACGAGCTCATTACAAATAGCCTTGTGCCCATCACTAACAGGTAAAGAAGAGCAGAATTTCTCTTCCTTCCCCTTCCCCTCTGCAGCAGCAGCAGCAGCTACAGCTGTTCAGCAAAGCCTCACAACACTTTTTTTTTTTTCTGAAAATTGACTTCCCAACCCAGGAGACAAGGCTTGGTTGACATTTTGTGGAGGAAGGATGAAACAGGACAGAGCTGAAACACTTCCCTCTTTTGTAAACAAAGCTGTGACAAAAACAGTTGTTTTGAATTTAAAGAAAATGTTTTCATTTGGAAAATGAATAATTTCCTGAAAGACTTATGGCTGAATGAAAAATATTTCCTTCTTTGTGAAATTCTCTTGGATAACCATTTACTCTGTCACAATTGCCTCTCACACCTGTAGCCATGTTCTGTTGCTGGCTTTTCAGTGGGGACTGAGCATCTCTCCTCTGCCCCTTCCCATGCAAAATCCATGGGTTTTGTTGACTTCAATGAAAACTGCAGGTTAATCAGTCCTTTAGGAAGTTTCCTAAGTCTCGAGATGGACTTGACTTGGTTTTTAGTAGTGGGTCCTTTGTTTGTACAACAGCCTTTTGCTGTGAAATTATCTCTATTGAAACTCTTCCAGTGGGGAAATACATGACTTGACAACAGTGGATGCCTCAGTCCTTGAGAGGCCTTAGGTCTGAGGCTGATTTTGTACTGTCATTTCGTCTGTGTTGGGATTTGGTGGATGTCAGGACTGAATACAGGTCTCTGCAAAGTACCACCAAAACAAATTGTTGTGTTTTTTCACTTCAGGGTGGGAATTGACTTGGTTGAGAAGGTTGCTGTGAGGGTTAAGTTTTACTTTTGTAGTAAACCCTCAATTTTTTCTGGGTAGGAGATATTTTATGGACACTGCTCAGATCTCTATGTTGCACAGACTTTATACAGCCCTAATTTCCATTGGCTTTAGCAGAGCAAAGGTGTCACCTCATGCATGAAATTGTTACTGTGGGATAGCAGATGTCTCTGGCCCATTTTCCTCCTGCTCTGTGTAAGGTTGAGGAGATTTTAGTGGTGGGTCAGATTATGTGAACTAACTACTGGGTGAAGTCCTGGCCATGTGAAATTTGTCTGCCCATTAATTATTCTTGCTTGCTGATTCCATGGAAATTTTAGGAGTGATCTGGAATGTGGAGCTGGGGAGGAAGAATCTGTGAGGCAGCAGGTTCCAAAGAGCATTCACCAACACTAAGAATATTTTGAAAAGAAATAAAGACATGCTGACGTGTTTGCTACTGTATTTGCAGGCAATCTCCCCAGGGTCATTCCCAAGTGGAGAGAGAACCTCCCACTCTAGCTGCAGGGCTGGAAGAAGCATGATTGTTGGGTTATCTGGGTTCTCATGGGACCAGAAGGACATCTCAATGTGTGTTCCTCCCTTTCCCCATTCTGTTTCATATCAGCCAGTTCTCAATAGACTGATGTGCTCTCTGGAACCTTTCCTGCAGGAAAGAGCTGGTGAGCACCCCAAGAAACAAGTGTGGATGTGTCCTGCAGCTCTCTGGGCCACAAGCAGTCCCTCCAGGAAGCCACTAAGGAGCCACTAAGTTCCTCCCTTGCTTACTGTCTTGGTTTGAAAAGACAGGTGTCTGCTAAGGAAGGCAGGAGCCTCTCTTGAAATGGAGAATGTAAACCCCCTCCCTCCGAATTATTATAATTTTGAAACTAAGGGGCTCTCAGGCAAAGATATGGGAATAGGAATAACAGTTCTTTACTAGGAAAATTAAAATACAAATGCAGTAGTACAAAAAAAAACCAAAAAACCCCACTGACAGAGTCAGGATAGCCCCTGACACTCTGTTGGTCAGGGTGTTGGTAGCAGTCCAAATGAAATAGTGGCTGCAGCCCTCCTGCAGTGCCAGGTGTGGTTCTGTTGGAGCAGAGATCCTGTAGAAGGGTGGAGTTTTCCTCTGAAGTTCCTGTGGTGGTGTAGATGGGTTTGGTCTTCCTCAGGGAATCCAATGGGGAAAAAAAGCTGCTCCTCTGGGAATCTAGCGGGAAAAGACTGTCTCTGGTGTTCCAAATCTCAGATTCTATCCAGGTAGAAATGCTTGGTTCCTCCCCCTGGGCAGAGCATCTCACAATGGGATGATGTAAGTTTATCAGTCATGCAGTGACACTCAATGGACTATGAACAGAAGATATCCCTTGGAGGGAGGATGCATGTGGAAGAGATAAAGGAAACTGCCCCACCTGGTTTTAACAGATGCTAATAGAATACAGACTTTTGATTACATCTTGCATTGCAACCTAAGACACTTAGCTGGAAAAAAGAGTAAGAGTTGCACTGATTGCAGTCAGTTAGGATCTCCATGTGGGAATACCGTGGTTTGCAGAAGTTAGAGAAGCACAGTGAAAGCTAATGGTTGGAAGCAGAACTAAGATGGAGTTAAATGGGGAAAAAAAGGACACATTTTAATGCAGGAAATGAGGAGGTGGAATCCTCATTTTGCAGGGCTTTGAACAGATGCCTGCTTAGATCCTGCAAGCACACATTGGCCAAGTGAAAGTGACTGACCTTGGCCCTTCCTGTGGTGAACACTCCCTGCTTTCCTTGTCGGATCATCCAAACTGACTCTTGGCTTGCCTCAGCTTTCACGCAACCCCTGCTTCTTTTCCTCACTTTCTTCTGACGGGTCATGCACTCACATCTTTCCGCAGACTACTGGAAACAATACCTGCTTTGTCTGAGCTGTCTTCAGTTCCTTCCCTTCACCTTGTCAAACACCAGGAAGGGTTGACTTGGAAACTTTGTCCATTTAGCGGAACTTGGCTTCAAGTCAACAACCCCAGGCTAACAGTGTTTATCAGGCAGTAGGAGATCAATTCTAATTCCTGAACAGTTATCATTCTTCCTGTTGTGGCTGTTCTCCAGCACTTTGAGATGCTGGGAAACTTTATGCAGAGGTGTTTGCAGGAGGCAGAGAGATTGATGTGTCCCTGCAGGTTTTACAACTGATCCTATCGGCCATAATGACCTCTACTGTCTTATGGGAGGGCACTGTGTTTTCCTTTTTTCCCCCTAAATGTTGGTTGTAGTTTGTGACAGCAGTCACACAAAGAGGGTCTGCCTGGTTTTAAATTGATATCTCAGCCTGGTTTCTGTGCTAGCACTGAGGATGGAGGAGATGCACACACTTTCTTTTGTTGACAAATGGACAACACTGAAGAAAACAGGTGTACTGCTCCAATTCTCTGTAGCAATTCCCAGATTATTTCTTTCCCATTTGTACATTTAGCCTGCCCCAGTTTGCCAAGAATCACAAGAAATGGGTGTCCTGCAGAGTGACAACCTAAGCCTTACCCTTCACTGGACATCTAGCCAGGGGTGGAGAGATAGTCAGTAATAGAGAGGTTGCCCAAGTTATGATGACTAACCGTGGGAGATGGTCATTAAGAACTGTTAGTGCTGTCCTTTTGAGCAAATGAGGGCTGTTACAGCAGGGATACAACAGTACTGCCACAGGGGAGGAGGAAAAAGGCTGTTTCATTAACTGGTGACACTGGCACTGTCGGACCCAGATCAGGCTGAGCTGGTTACTGAGTATCCACTCCCCTTTTTCCAAGGCAACAAGGTGAGGAAAGAGCATGGACGGATGAAGGTGGGAAGACAGGCCCTTGCCCCTCTTTTTCTGCTCTGACTTCAAAATGACATAAAACTTTTCAGTTGATTGGGGAAAACAGGTAGGGACACCTAGAATGAAGAAACTGATGCGATTTTGTTCATCATTGGCACAGTCTTGTCTTACATATTGTGCTGGAGTTCTGGCTGCCCTGGCATTGATTTCTTCACACCTCATGTCCTTGGTTATTTTATAAAGTGGGTCCTGGGAAGTTCATCCTCACCTGGCTCTCTCTGGGCTCTTAGGAGCTGCTTGGGGTGGTGAAAGCTTGAACCAGGCTGCAAACCTTCCCTTCCTCCCTCCGCAGCCTCTCACTTGCTGGGCACGGCAGGATGGCAATGTGCAGTGGGACATTTCTTCTGAAGTAGCTCATGAAATTGCATCTTTCTCCCATCAGGTGGATATAATTTAGCTCAGCTTCCAGTTCTGCATGGTGAGGAGGCTGCAGCAGAGCTGAGCAAGGTGTGCCTGTGGTGAACCCAGTGTAACAGCAGATCCCTGGTGTGTGGGAATCCAGTATGGACAGACCTGACGTGTGGTAGATCCACCTGTTCCTGTGCTGTTGGAATATTACACTGACACACCAACCTTTTCTTTCAGGTGATTAATGAAGCACGTTTGGTTTTGGGCTTCATGCTGTGGCAGTGCATCTTTTCTCTCCTCACATCTTTCCTAAGTGGCTCTTTCTGCTTTGCTTGGAAGCTGCTTCGGTTTCAAACTGAGGTCAGCGTTTTCTTGTTTGCTTGTGTCTCAGAGGTGGCGTTGCATCTGGGAGATGTGAAAACCTTTCTTCCTACATAATTAAAAAATGCTGTCAGCAGCCTCTGTAGGTCCCCAGGGTGTGTGGACAGTCACTGAGGTCTTCTCTGACACCCTTGCAAAATCTCTCCTGGTCAGTGTTGGGGAGCCGGATGGAGGAATTGTGCATCACCATGCTTGTGGCAGCCGTAGTCTGCAAACCTCTGCATTGTCCATGCTCCCTGTGCTGGTGTTGGCCTGGGAGCTTCCCTTTGCAGCTCAGTCAGTTTTGAAAATGGGAAGGAGGATATACTGAACATGCGCTGCTCTGCCTCTTCTGTCCCAGAGCATCCAAAGGATGTTCTCTGCACTCAAGACTAGTTCTTGAACTGAGACCAATCCTCACTGGAACAATAGCCAAAACCACTGAGAACTTCTTCCACTATGCCTTTGACCTGCAGCATTTGCTATTGTTCAGAGTGCGAAAGGAAGCTGTGCCAAGGTGTAGGATACATCTATTTCCTCTTCTAAAATTAAAGGAAAATGGCCTTAAGGGACTGAATTATGGTGGAACACACCTTGTTTCCTTCTTGCTTGATGTCTTGGCTCAGAAAGGGCTTTGCTTACTGTTTACTCTTTGCCTTTGTGTTTTAAAAACACCAGTGAAAGGAAACAAAAAATAAACAAATACTGAGCAAGGAGCAGCTGAGTGCTCCTAGCTCACACATCAGCCAGATTGTCATGGGTCATCCTGAGCTATAGATGGGATCCAAACATTTTAACCTGCCATGAAGATAAGGATTTGTTGAATGAGATCAGAGGAGGGCCACAAAGATGATCAGAGGGCTGGAGCATCTCTCCTAAGAGGACAGGATGAGAGTGAGGTTGTTCAGCCTGGAGGAGGCTTCATGGAGACCTTAAAAAGACTTGATTTTATCTGAAGGAAGCCTACATGGAAGTTCAAGTTTTTACAAGGGCATGGAGGTGATGGGACAAGATGGAATGACTTTAAGCATAAGGAGCGTAGGTTTTTATTAGATACTAGGAAGAAATTTTCCCCTGTGAGGATGGTGAGACCCTGGCACAGTATGCCAGAGAAGCTGTGGCTGTTCCAGCCCTGGAAGTGTCCAAGACCAGGGTGGACAGAGCTTGGTGCAACCTGGGATAGTGGAAAATGTTCCTGTCAATGGCAGGGGTGGAGTGAGATGAGCTTTAAGGTCCCTTCCAGCCCAAACCATTCTGTGATCCTTTGAGTTGCTCCCACCAGAGAGCACTGGCTGTGGGCTGTGTGCTGCTGACAGGAGGTATTTGCTGTGGCATTTGGTGGCATCTCTCTCAAGCAGGGCTGTGTTTGTTTGTTTGCTGTGGCATTTGGTGGCACCCTTCTGGAGAAGGGATGTGTTTGTTTATTTGCCATGGCATTTGATGGCACCTCTCTGGAGCAAGGATGTGTTTGTTTGGTGTGGCTTTTGGTGGCATCTCTGGAGCAGGGATGTTCAAAAACCCTCCAGAGGCCTCACACTGTCAAAAGAGAGGGACAGGCACAGCAGGGAGCAGTTTGTGCCACCTCATCTTGCTCTCCCCTCACCTCCTGGTTAGGGATGGACACTTGAAAATACAGTCCTGCTATGCTGGAAGAGAGGGGCTGGGTTTCTACACTCATTTGCAAAGATGAATATTCTTTAAAACCTCTTTCTCTCCAGTCTTTGATCTGCCCTGTTAAGCGGGCTAAAAAGATGCATCAGTCATCACAGCAACTCATTTTTGGTTTTTCTTTTTTCTTCTACGTCCACTCCAAGAGAAGGAAGGAGAACCAGGTACACACATCCAGTCATTAGAGGGCTACTTGCCTTATCTCTCAGGACAGACAGCAAAGTAAATATTTCAAGGGACAGCCTTAACTTTTCTGAACAACACATCCCAGGGAAGATCAAGGCACTGCTCATACGTGTTTGGGCAGGGGGAGCCTGCAGGTTTCATTTCCTGACTGAAAACAGCTGCTGTGTGCTATACTCTTAGGTACCATGGCTCTTAAAAAGAAATAGCCTTGTAGCAATGATTGCACCAACAAATTTGGCATTCC
>NW_005054326.1:2608264-2632646 GCF_000277835.1 Geospiza fortis | reverse complement strand
TTCCTGCTTTTATATTAAATTATTTTATTGAGATGATGTAATTACAAGCATTTTAAAAATTATTTGCAACTCACTGGCCCTGAGAATAGGCTTGTTTTTGTTTTGTTACATTCATTTGATTCAGTCCCTTAGCCCCACACCTTAAAAAAACAAAAGCCATCATCAATAAAAACACTAGAATTTTATTTTTTTTTTAAAAAAGACCTCAAACTCTGGATTCGCGTACAGTTGCAGTCTGACAAAAAAGATCTGGAGAATGCATATGTGGAGTTTGAAATATGGGGAGGATGGCAGCAACTTAGTGTTCACAGAAAGGGCCCCAGTAGTGTTCTCTGGATGGAGAGGCAGTCAACAGGTGTCAAACTTTAATCCAGAAAATATTCTGCTGTGGAACTGCGGCGTGCCCTGCCTGCCTGACCTGTGGCTTGTTGAGGCTTGTAGCAAGGTGATGACAATGAAGGTCCCACTTAACCTTTGCATAACCACTTAGCCACTCAGAACCTTTCTGGGTGCTGAGGTTGGCAAGGATCTGGTCAAACCCTCTCTGGTCAGGCAGGGCCAACCAGGCACAATGGCCAGGACCGTGTCCAGGTGACTTTGTGTGTCTCCAAGGATGAAATGCTTTCTCCCTTTCCCCACTTGCTCTGGTGGCAAAGGCAGAAAGTTTGGCTGTTTTGCTGCTGGCAAATTCTACACTGGGAAATCAGAAACTGGGGGAGGGGAGGAAGGCAGGTGTCAGTGTTGGTGGAAAGACAGAGTTACCTTTGCTAGCCCTGGCAGGCATCGACACATTCCTATGGCTCAGGATGTTAATGTTGTCTTTGCATTCCCAGTGGATGTGAGGTCAATGGGAATCTCCCTCCTGCAGCTGCTCTAGCCCGCCACTACTTTTTTATTTTTAGTCATACCTAATAAACTCACTTCAAGACCCCAAGAGCAGTTCAAGTCCTGCAGTTCCCACAACAGGCCCCAAGGCCCTGCAGTCCTGGCAGCTCCAGTGTCACCCACACCATTCCCTTTGGCACCTGGAGACCTGGCAGGAGACAGAAAGGGCCTCTGTGGGACTGGTCTGTTCCAAGGTCAAAGGCTTCTTTCGTTCCAACTAGCATCAGCCTTGAGAAAACCTCTGTGGCTGTGATGACCTTAAGATGTCCTTTATGTGTGAACTGGGAAGAGTTTCCACCAGCCACAAACATTTTTTCCCCTTTGACTTAGACTGTGCAAGTGGAAGTGATTGCATTTCTTTGTAAAGGTGAACATTTCCACTCTAAAGCTTCCCTACTGGACAATGCGTGATTTTCCTGTCTTACCCAGTGCTGAGGATGGACTTAATTTGGTAGATAATGGTGAGGAAATGGGTGGATTGTCTCTGGTTCTCTGTATTCTGAAGTGTGCACCTTGGCCATGACAAAAAGCTGTGACTCATCAGAGCACTTTATGCAGAAAGTCTCTACTGGTTTTTTTTTGCTCCCTCACCATCTTATAACAGCAGGCTGAAGAAAGTAATGCAGTTATGCAGTTGTCTAGACCACAGCAGTAAAGAGGATGAATCATCCTCTGCAAAAGCTTTCTCTTTCTACCACTGGACACCCAAGGATCCAGCTAGAGCCTTTCGTTACATTGGCACTTCTGATCACACTCCATCTGTCAAATTCACCACTTGATCCAGCTCCTGAGACCTGGCTGCAACTTGGGGGCCCTTGAGCAATGTGACAGAGTAACTCCTTGGGCCCTTGGTCTCAAGTGACCTTAGGTTTCAGATCTGTCACTACTGAAGTCGCACAGTGTTTCCCAATCTCATGCCTCATGAGCTCCAAGGACTTCAGAGTCATTCCACAGACAGGTGACACATTGCTAAAAAACACTCCCCTGTCCATTATTTTGAGGCAGAGCAGATCAAGTACGTGGTGTGCTGGAACTTGTAACTTACTGACTGTGATTTTATAGAAAAACATGGCTGGGAAAAGCTCAGGGACAAATGTACACCCTGTCATTCCTCATCAGATACTGGCTCAGAAAAATCTCTCCTTGTTGTACGATGCTTATCTACACCCTTAACAAAGCTGTTCCTTCTACGACCTGTGACTCAATATAAAGTCTTTGGTGAGATTGGCCTATCTCTGTTTAAACACAGGGGACACTGTTCATTGCAGAGTGCCATTTTTTCCTGGATAGATTAACCCTCTTGTTAAATACATGGAAAGAGCAAATGTCATGTTGGTTTAATAGCTGATAAAAGCTCTATCATGGGAATGTACCTTGTTTTTTGGTTGAAATGGATTAGATTAACTTTTTGATTTTTTTCCAGATCTAGTTTCTTTTATGTTTCCATTAAAGAGGCTTTCTGCTTTTAATGCACTGCTGTGGACATGCTTTCTTTCAGGCACCATGTGATTCCTGTACTTTTCCTATAAACCTTCTCCCTCTGCAAGCATCATTTCTGCTGCTAGATCTTCCTTCCATTCAAAGGACCCCTGCTGATGGATCACTGGACACCACAGACATTCCTGTCCTGGTGGTCCAAGCTGTGAAATGAAACAGGCCAGCAGTTTCTCTTGTTTGGGCATCAAGGACTGCTGAGCTTTCTGTGACCAAACTAGGCACAGCTCTTTGCCTCATGCCAAGCACCCTCAGTGCAGCAAACCAAATGGAGGCACCTTGCAACCAGAACAAAACCCCAAACCAAGAAAGCAACACAGATGTAGGGTTTGTTTTTCTCTTGTCTTAAATCATGTTAAAAACAGGCAAGCTGGGACAAGCTTCCTTGATGGCAGAGCTGTAGGATGGGGGAGGGCAGTGGGAGGCATAAAAAAAAAAAAACCAAATCCCAAAACAAAGCCAAAATCAATTACAAGATATAAGTATAGCTATTTGGTCTCTAGTTCTCTAACATCAGATTTTGGAGTGGTGAATCATCTACCTCTCCAGCAGCACAAAATGATCCTGGAGAGGCTTCTGAGTAATACAAACCATGTGATGAGTCCCTTTGCTTTCTCCCTATGATGTAAGGAACAGTCCTTCACCTTTAACCCCAAAATTGCTAGCAGGTATGAGAAACACCCCTTCCTTCTGTAATTACAGAGACTTCAGTCTTTCTTTTTATAGAAAACTCTGAACTGAAATTCACAACTCTGCATTGTGAATATACTGGGGGGGATTACATATATATTTTTATATATATATGGAACTTTTAGATATATATACACACATATATATGTATTTGTCCCCACCCTCCCTTCCCCCTCCTCCATTCTACCACTTCTTTGCTAGAAGGAGGGAAAATGTTAACTGATAGTCACTTGCAGAGGTTTGTCACATTTATTTTTCTCCTCTCTGGAGCACTTAGGTGATTGGTTTTGGTCCATATTCCAGCAGTTAACAGCCACTTGGAGTGCTCTTTGTGAGCCCAAGCTATGCTGGGATGACAGCCCAGCCTACATGTGAAGGGTGTCTCCTCTTCATTTGACAGGTATGTGTGAGAAATTCTTTTGGTAGCTTCAACACATTTCCCAGTGGCAGCACATATAAATTGATCCAAGCAAACTGGAAGCCTTCAGCAAATCCCTTCTGTGTTGCTATTGTTTATGCAGTGTTGTGTCATGAGACTTGCACAGAAAATAAGAGCACTCTATTTCCATAGGAAAGCCTTCCAAAAACAAACAAAAAAAAAAAAAAACAAAAAAGAAGAAGCATAATCTGATGTCTTGTCCTATGTGAGATAAGGAAAGTCAAACTGCATGTTTATTAGGGAAAAAAAAAAGACAAAAAAACCCCAAAACTGAAACAAACCAAAAAGAAAGAAAAAACTCAAGGGAGACTTTGTAGGAACAGTGAAGTAGTGCATAAGTCCAGGCTTTCTCCCCTTGGCTTTCCTGCCAGCACCACTTCTGCCGGTGAGTTTGTTTTGTTAAGGTGCTTCAGGTCCTGCGTGGTCTTCAAGCTAAGCAGTGACCTCAAGTACTGCTCCTGTGCTGTTGCTTCCCCTCCCAAACCGTGCCGACCATCGGGCTGATGTTCCTCCCCTGGACCCACAGAGGTGCTGCACCTGTTTCCTTCAGCACTCATCTTCTTGGTATATTTGTTCATCCAGTTCCTGGGATTCAAGGTGCTCCAGGCGGTCTGTCCGGCCGCTCATGATCTCGTCTGGGGTCTTCATGAACCTGCAAAACAGGGAAATAAGTGCATTTCTCAGGGGTCTCAGCTTTTATCTTCATCAGCTTGTTGAGACCCCTGAGCTCTACAGCTCTCAAGGTAATCTTTGCTGTATCCTCCCAAAGCCTTGGTATTTCCCAGTTCTCCCCAGGTGTTTTCCCTCCTCCATACCTTGAAAGGAAACAAAGAAATCACTGGCCTCTACCCTGGCTTATTGAAAGCCCAAATCTGAACCAAACCCATAGATTTTTCCAAAGAATTCTGTTTATTTCTTCTCCCTCATATTGTTTGCTTTTTTCATGTCAGATGACAGCGTGGCCCAGGTATACTCATGTGTGGTGTCTGGTGACAGAGAC
The DNA here is from genome assembly GCF_000277835.1 of Geospiza fortis. Lineage (NCBI taxonomy): Eukaryota > Metazoa > Chordata > Aves > Passeriformes > Thraupidae > Geospiza > Geospiza fortis. Next base: position 2,628,138 of record NW_005054326.1, on the reverse strand, counting down.
ATGAAAGGTGTTCATGAGCATATTTCAAAGCACAAGCCCTTGCAAGGTGTGGGGAAGCACAGGGTTACTGGTTTGTGCAGGTCTGCATTGTAGGTGAGTGAGAACAACATGAAACACCAAAGAAACAGAGGGGGAAAAAGCCAAGGTCCCACTCAGAACAAGTTCCAGGAATGTAAAAAGCCCTGAAGGGAAAAGGTTTAGGGCTAGAGAACTGTGAGTAAAGACAGTCTCTTCCTGTGTTTGTAAAAAGTGTGACTGCAGTGAGGCAGCATCCTCTGTAATGAATGCCACGGCTCCCAGCACCAGTGTCTCAAGGCAGTAAGTCTGCAGGGTGCTGGAGACAGAAACTGCCTCTGGGGAGGCATGGCAGCAGCAGGAAATGAGAAAGGACATCCACCAGCCTGCAGTTTAAGTCTGCAGTCTTGGTTTTTGCCAGGACACTTGTGTACTACTTCACAGAGGTAGCACAGAAAGGCTCTGATTTCTCATTTTCAGTTTTATGATGTAGGAAGAGAGAGTGGCACAGGAAGGATGAAACACTGGTTTCAACACAAATCAGTTTCCCAACTCCCAAGCACTTCTGGAGAAATTAGGATGAAAGATGTTTATGCTGGAAGTGGTACAAAATTTCACAGTCTTTCATTAACAACGTACTGGTTAACATGCAGCAGTATGAAATGTGTTACTTGTAAGAGCTGATTTTATTTCAGGTTGATGATATGCTCAGTGTCCTTGCCCCAGTGAAAACAAAAACAACCAGCAGGAGCCTTGTTACTAGCACTGACTCAGAATGGTCACTGCTAGAGCCTCTCAGCAAACACAGCATAGCCTGGAACTAACCTTTTGCCGTCCCTTCTAATTTTGGAAATCATGCGCATATATGCATTTAGGGGGAAAAAAAAGGGCTATGACTCACTGCTGTGTCACTGCTGGAAAAATGCTGCTGCAACAAACAGTGTTACAGTGGTGAAAAACTTGTATGCAGGAGTGGTGAATCAGTGCCTGGCTACACGCTGCACCAAAGCCCACGGTCAGACTGTGCCCTGATTTAAACCCTGTGACTGTCCTGCTGATCTTGCATGGCAATGAAATCAAAACACAGAGTGGTCCCACTGCCATGGGACCCATTCCCCTTTCCATGTGGGGCATGGGCTGATGTAAGCTGCACCACAGGACTTTGGGTATTCCTTCTGGCCTGGGCTTTAAGCCACATCAAGGAAACCACACTGTGGGCATTTCCAAAAGCATTTGATTGCATTAAAAAAAACAAACAAAAAACAACCCAACCCAGAACTGCATGAAAATTAAGACACACTATCTGTGATCTATTCTCTTGCAGAAGACACCCAGTCAATTTATTAGAAATCCTTTTCTGACTCCATCTTAAAGCTCCATACAGATATTTGCAGATGACAACTGCCTGCACATAAAGTCACATTTCCTATTATTTCTCTGCTTGCAAGGAATAGCCAAGAAAGGCACATTAATAACTTGATTTTTTGCAGCTGTTCTTTTTCTCTTCAGATATAAATAGGTCTAAGAAAACAACATCAAAAAGTTTTTATTGGGAATAGTGCAAAGAAATGTTTTGCTGTTTTTTTTCCCCAGTTTCCAAAGGAAATGAAGTTTATATAGCTCATGCTTTATGCTCTCTGGTGACCTTTGAATCTGTTGGTCAAATTGGCCAAGTCTGACAGAGCAAGTGAGGTCTCCAAGGGCATTAAGCTACAATGGTTTTGAGAAAACAGGCAGCCTGGCTGAGAAGAGATGGACTCCTGTTTGTGTATGCCCCCACTGAAGGGAAGGCTTGAAGAGAAGCACATTCAATGTTCAGCATCAGGAATTCCCCCAGGGCAAAGCAGTCTTCACACAAAGCCACAGAGATACAGGTACCCTTGGTACTGATGGAGCAACTTTGTTTTAACTTTCCACCAGAAAAAAAATTTACTCCTGAACACTTGATTTTGCCCATGGCTGCTTCTTTCCTTCACACTGTTAGATCCAGGCCACTGACAGCAAAGCAGTCTTTGGTCTGAGTTCAGTGCTCTGAGGGTCAGATGTGCACCAGGATTTGCTGGTGTTGTCTGAAGAGGAGTGGAGTGCTCTCACTCTCAAGCTTGTACAAGCAGCTCCCTGCTTTAATGCTGTTTCAGGCTCTGTTTCCTAAATTCTTGGTCATATCCTCCAATCAGCTGTGCTGATTTAGGAACAGCTCTTGCAGCTCCCTCTCTTCCTTCCAGGCAGCACCAAAGACGTGGTCATTGAGTGCTTCTCTTCTGCAATGCCCTTGAGGAAATGCCTGATCCCTGCTCAGCTTTCATAGGCAGCTGTGTTTGAGAAGTCCATTTGGAGTAGCTTTTCCAGCAGTTTGACTGAACCCATTTATCTAAGGTCTTAAACAATGGCACAGCCTGCACAAAGCAGTGACAAGACTTCTAATGTGTCCACTGATCATTGAGACAGGCCTGTGTTTTTGTAAATTGGTGGGGCTGCCTTAAAAGCTGGGAAGCACTGCTCTATACAGCTTTTACAAATGTATGGCCATATTCACCTGTGTTGTAACTGTGGCAATGAGGTATCCTACACACAGTCCCATCTTCCATCTTCAAAAACTAACTGTCCATAGAAAAAAATGGCAAAGAAAGAAAATTACCTGAACAAAAGCCTTTGTCCTGGCTCCTTCCGGATAATATTTAGTTTGTAGTAGTGGCGTAGGGCTCTGGACATTTTCTCATAAGTCATATTTGTTCTGTTCTGTTTTTTTCAAAAGAAAAAAGGAAAAAAAGTGCTGAGATGATTAATTAAAACCTTCCTAAGCCCCAAAATGAGTGGCAGAACTATCACAGCTACCTAAAGTAACCAAGACAGTCCAAGAAATTACATGTACCATTTTTTGCTGTTTGCAGGCCCATTCTGCCCCCACAGCCCTCATCACCTAAGTTTTGTGGGTCTCTTTCCACACAGGGCAATTTAAGCAAGGAGTTTAACAAGAACTACAAGCAAGGCTTTTCTACAGTTTCTTGGAACACAGCTAACAAAAGACTTAATTAACTACAGGAGGAGACATTAGGTGGAGAGAGATGCTCATGCCAAGTGGGATGTGACAGGTCTGTTCTTAATCAAAACACCTTTTGTAAAAGCCTGGAAATAGTGAATCTGTCAGCAATCCCTGCTTGGAGCACTGTTCCTCTGGGATTCCCCTGCATTAACTAGTTAATGCTCACAGAGCACTGTGGGGACTCTTAGCCTGTTTCTCCTCTTGTTACACAGGTGTAAACCAAGAAACCAGCTGGGTTGTACATCTGCTTCTGGGACAGATCCTCCCCTTCATTCTGGGAGCTGCTGGCCCCAAAGGCCATGGCCAGAGCACTGGGGTATACTGAAGTGTGAGATAATTCATTATAACCTTCCTCAGCCCCCAGAGGAGATGGCTCTGCTGAAGCTGAGTGTCACAAGGAAGAAGTGATAGGCACTGGCAGCAGAGCTGTCCCCAAATTAGGGACTTGGCAGAGCAGGATGAGCCCCTTAGGCTATGTCTACACCAAGGAGCAGTGGTTGCTGTCTGGCACAGACTCCCAGCAGAGACACAACTGGCAAAGCTGTGTGTGCACAAGTTGTACAGCAACTGCCTCGCCGTGGGTGAGAAACACTGAACCAGTAGAAGCAGGTTTTTGTTCTGGGAGTCTCCATGTCAGGAGTCTGGCTTCACCAAAGGAAACTGATCCACCTGCCTCAAACATCCAGTAAGAACAGACCCCCTCTGCTTACCCTGACTACAATAACTCTGCAATGGGAGGCCACATCAGGAACTCCTGTGGCAATGAAACACTAACAGGGACAAAGTCTTCCCTGTAAAATCTACACTCTTCATTGGAAACCTCCCTGAAATACTGTTTGTGCTTCTTCCATTTCTTATATGCTGAAAGGCCACTGTGTTGCCCAAGTGGCCAGTGGTCTGAAGGAGCTTCAGTTTTAGACACCCAGCATGAGATCTTATGGCCCAGTTATTAATGTGCAGGTTGGGTAAGTCGGTAAGTTTCATAAAATTCCCACTAGCCCATATCTCCAGCATGTTCAGAACCACACAGGTGACAGTACAACCCTCTGGTGTGTCAGCTACTCCTCCCAGTTTTGTGTTGTCTGAGAATCTATCCCACCATCCAGGTCATTAATGGACATACAGTACTGCCCCCAGAATCAATCCCTGGGGTAAAATGACTAGTGACAGGATTTTGTGCCCTTGATCACCATCTTTGCAGCCCAGCAGATCAGCCAGTTTTCAATCTACCTCACTGTATTCTTGTCTAGGTCATTAATTAGTGTGTCTTTGAATCTGTTATGAGACAGTTTCAAAAGCCTTTCTAAAATCAAGATAAGCTGTATCCACCATTCTCCCTGAATCCACTGAGCCAATCATTTTGTTGTAGATGGATATCACAGTGGTCAAGCATGATTTCCCTTTTGTAAATCCATGCTGACTATTCATACATTCATACGAATATACTTATATACATATACAGAAATATCTATGCATAACTCAGCCCCAAACTATCAAAATCAGTAATGGCTTTCCAGAGAACAAACCAGGACCTGCCCTCTTAGAAGGAAATACATAATCCTGCAGCATTTTGTGTCTGTCACAGGGCAGCCTGTGAAATCTGGGAGTTGCTGCAGACAGGAACACAGAAAGCTCCTGCTCTGTAGTACACAGCTCCTTGTAAACTACTTCTCACCAGAATATCCTCAGCATCAGGTTTTGAGAAGTAAGATGCCTTGAGAGAGAAGGATTGTTCATTCTTGCACTCCTTATAATTTTATAATTACATGCATTTATAACCAAAGGCCTTTAAACCAAACCAACCAGTACTCTCTATGAAGAATAGGCTTTAGTGCTTCAGGATGGATGCTTTCTATTTCTAATGTACACAGAATAAGATTCCAGTTTGCCAGTAGTAATTTATTTGCCATCTTTTCTTCTTTCCCCCTGCTTATAACTGAATCCTGTGATGCTACAAGAGGCAAAGTGCTGCAGGAGGAAAATGGCACTGCTCCCTTACCTTGTGGTTTCCCCACAGCCGGGCCAGCCCATTGGGATCCACTATCCGAAAGATTTTGGATTCCTTATCTTCCCATCGGATGAAATTTTCGTACCGGCTGTCAGAAAGCAGCTGATAAACATAATCCCAAAGCAACCTACAGTCTGTGAAGAGAGAAACAAGAAAAGAATTACTTTTCCTTTTTTTTTTCCTTGTGATTAATTCTGGAAAGTTTTTGGGTGGATGGATGTATAGTGAAAGGACAGCTGGGATCAGGGCTGAAACAGCCGCTGCGACCTGAAGTAAAAATGGCTTGGCTGGTATTGAGGAATTTTTGCAAAATGGACTGGAATATACAGCATCTTCTGATGCATCCCAGTTCTCCTGACACTGAGAGAGCATCTCCATCTCATCAAAAGCTGTGTGAGGTGACCTGCTGGTCTTAGTTGTGTGTTTATGGTTGTACTGAAGCACATAAAGCTCACACAGCTGGCCCTGATACTGTTGCTGGCTGTTTTAGTGGAGAAACCACAAATCCTGCAAGCTGCTCTCCCTGCTTGAGGCTGCCCTTTTCTGTGCTAACATGTGAGTCTAAAGCATGGGCAATATTACAGCTTTCCTTTGTAGACTCCATGTGATATAAAACTGACAGCTTCTCCCATTTTCAATTTCATTTTTTGTTTTACCTTTTAAGGCTCCTGAAAAGAAACAACACCTAAGTATTATAATTACTTGAGTGCTATTGAGAGGTTAAATACTTTCTATTTGGATAATTGAATTCAAATTTCCTCTTGGCAAACACTCCTTAGGTTGCTAATTAAAGGTCTAACAGACACTTAAGTTTTAGTTTAGTGTTTTTCAGTTTCATGGCAGTCTCTTGAGACTGAGGAAGCCAAGAACTGAGCTGCTCCTACTTCCTGTTTGCAATGTGTGTGTGCAGCACAGAATAACTGGGAATATGGAATATGGAATGTGAATTGTACAGAGCTGGGGGTACTGCTGCCGTCACAAACAACAGGGTTTTCACAGCTCAGCTATCCAGATTTCTGAAGTGGCTGTGGGGTTGCATTTTACTTTCAAAGCAATACCAGCCTCTGAGAAATGGCTTGTTAGAGTTGTTCAAGGGCTGCCAACCAAAGACATCCAGCTTCTAAATGCTAAAATGGATTCTTGTCAGCCTGTCTTTCTATTCCTGTCGGTCTGTCTGGGGCTGGCATGTGTTATAATGGGTATGATGACATGGGAATATAAAATACTTTTTGAAAAAGGATATGAATAACACATTTAGTGGGCACACCTGAAATGGACAGAGATTTTAAAGTTATTTTCCCACTTCCAAACTGCAAAGAGTATCTCTGACACTAGTACTGTCTAAAAACCAGAGCTTAGTTTGCCAGTGCCCTTGCTTTATTCTCTCTCTGCCAGTCCTACAAAGAATAAAGCATTTTGTTTTGAAGAGATGGCACCTGGCAAAAACCACAGGTTCCTATTCTGGCTGAATGGTCACCTCATCCCTGACATCTACAAGAGGAGAAATGTGAAAGGCAAGAGACAAGAATTTTTGCTTGGAAAAACCTTCTTTTCATTATCATTTTTCATAGGAAAACATTTTCCACAGAAAAATGTCCATCCCCACTGGAGATTTTTCTAGGTTTTAATTTAAAAAATGAAACCTGGGCACAAGTTTCCCTGGACTAAGTGAGAGGTCTGAAAACTGAAGTTGAATTCTACCACTTGAATTTCTGTAATCCCCCCTCACAAATTCACAACACAATTCTTACATTGCCTTTCTGTCACTGTTTTTGCACACACACACACACACACACACACACACACACACACACACACAAAAAAAAAAATCTTATTTTTTACACTTCATTTATGATTCAAGACAAGGGAGATTATATTGCTCTTCTGCTTTGTGCCTTTTAATATTGTGGGGGGTTTTCAGATAAAAGGGTTGTAAGGTCCTGCTTAAGTGGTTCTTTGACATACGTGCAATTCATTCCAGAACTTCTTCAATGCAAGAAGTGTATAGAAAATGTCTTTTTTAGTTCAAGAATCCTTGGAGTCAGCTGGAGGGATGGTGCTCCTGAAGCAGCAAGTCAATGTCAGGCTTTGTCATATTCTTGAATGTTCAACCCAGGGCAGACAACCTCCAATTACAGCACGTTACAGATCATATTTACAGTTTTGCAGGGATATGATTTACACTCCTCTTTACTTTCACCTCTTAATTTGCAATAGGCAATGTTATTTTTAATCCCTCTCTCTCACATTCAAACACACACCCGGGGCCCCCTTCTGCACAAAACCAAAGAAGCACACAAAAAAAATCAACCTGAGATGTCCAGGTGGAAACAAGGAGAGCTTCAGAGGGTAAGAAGAGCTAGGATTCAAGTGCAGATTTGGTTTTTTTATTGTTCAATTAGTTTTTAGGATGGATTCAGGCAAAGCTTGACTATAAATACACTTCAAATGAGACAAACAGATCTGCATCTTGAGATCTTCACAAGAAAAATCCTAAGTGATCAAGGGCCCCATCCCATATTCTCAACTGACTGAGCTGCTCAGACTTGCAGAGGTATTTAGTAGGCTGGTGGAATTCACAAAAAACTCCAACCACCCAAGTATCTGAGACTACTGTTTGCTTCAACAATAAAACTGAAATCCTTGAAAACTCTGCTTGGTTCCTACAACCACTTAAAAACTTGATTTCAAACCATATGGCTGTCTATCAGCAAATTCAGATATATGACTCAGTTGCAGTAATTTACTGAGCATCAGGGCAACTGTGGCAATTGTGTCTCAAGCCACTGCAAATAGAAAATAAAAAGCATTAAACACCAGCAGGAAAGATTCAGGCTCACTGCATTTCTTCTCCCCAGAGTTGAGAGCTCCAAGCACAAGTTATTTATCTTGGAGCAGCTGATGCTTTGCAGCACACTTTACCTGTGTATGAGCTCTGCCTGCACAGGACCTAAAGCAGCTTCCTTCCTTCTAGTTTCACTTGGGACACCTTTAGGAACTTGAGCACAGGCACTCAAGGGTTTTTTGTTTGTTTTTAACCACAAATGGCTGCCCTACATATCTTTCTCCACAGATTGCACAGTAAAAAATACGAGGTGTGGAGGGTTCTCCCTGACTGACAGAGGATCACTAATTAAATAATCTACCAGCAGAGACCATCTTTAACAGGACATTAGAGACAATGAGTCCAGGCTACCTGGGAACTCTCAGAGCTTGGATTATAGCAGAGCCCATCTGCAAGCCTGTGAAACTGGTCAAAACCCAAGAAGAGGTGATGCTAGAAAATGCTTTTAAAAGGAGCTTCTCTGCTAGGAAAAGAGGCACCTCCACAAAAAGGCTGCTGGAAATGACAAATAACCTGCTCAGGCATGGGATTCTTGGGCAGCCCTGTGCTGGGCCAGCAGCTGGACTTTGATGATCCTTGGGGGTGCCTTCCAGCTCAGGATGCTCTATGATTCTGTGATACAGAAAGTTGCATTTTCCAGGAAGGTCAGAAGTGTGATGTGTATTTTTAGGAAGGACAGAGGAAATGGCGAGAAGGACTTGTACGTGGCTGGTTGTTTTGTAAATGTCAATCACTTGTATGAGGGAAGTCTGGATGGTGGAAATGACTCCATGAAGATTCAATCTCTTCCTTGGCTGTCAGAAGGCCTCTGAAGGAGTTGCTGCATGAGGGGTGTGTGTTGGCTAGGGAGTAATAGCAAAAAGCACATGGATGCTGCTGATGCCAAGCAAGTTTAAAAGTGTGGGAGATTCAGTCAGGGAGTTGAGTCAGGGTTGGTACCTAAATTGTTTGAGCATGCTGTGATTTCCTGCCTTTTGGCTAAAATAAGCTTACTTAGAAAGCAACTATGCCTTCCTAGCACAGGGAAACATCATTTCCCCCTAGCACACACAAACTTTTTTTTTCAAGTGAACTCAGATGGTTGAACTTTGCACATTCTGCAGCTACAGAGATTTAGCTGCAGATAGAGCTGGGACTGAGAGGCTTTAAGGTGATGTAGCTGGGAGTGGGAAGGTGGAGTGGTGAATGGCCTCATCAACGTGAAAAGGGCTCCTAAACACTGGCACTTCCATCCCCTACCATTTTCTTAGCTGTAATACTGAGCAAGTCTGAGCTGTGTAATTAGCTGGGAATTAGGGCAAACTGCAGCTTCAAATGGAGAGGTATGGCTACAACCTTCCTAATGCTTCCAGAGGGACTTTTACAGTTGTGTACAAGGTAGTGATAAGGTGTAGAGTACTTAGCTGGTTCTCAAATTGTCTGCCATAAGCACTGCCCTACATGTGCAAGAGGCAGCAGTTTCCCACTCCTGCTAATAAAAACCATGTTATTATTAATTGATTAGGCAGAGTCTTCTGAATACACACCTAAAGAATACCAGCATATAAATACTTCCTAAAAGCTACATGATAGTAATAAATATCCCTTAGAATTGAAATACCATCTCAGAATGATCTGTAAATGAAACATTATGGATCTTAGGTTTCTAGTATTTTGATATTTGTCCAGCCATTACAAATGACTTCTCCAGTTCATTTGGCCAAGGTCATCTTCATGTTGCAGTAGTGAGAGGTCTCACATCTGTGCTCCCTAGGACTAAATAATGCTGTTAACAATATAGGCATTTGCATGCTAAAGACCTCTTTTGTTCAGGATATAACATTCCCCATCACTAAAATATTCCTTAAAGCACACTCTATCTGAGCCCTCTGTTGTTTAAATGGGACCCATGGTGCAGAGCTGGCCCTCTTCATGAAGTAACTACCAAAACCCTCTGTAACCACAGAAATGTTTTGTGAGACCCACCCACATCTTGCACTGGAGAGCAGTATATAAAAAGTGTTTGATCTGGCTGATGACTGCCTTGGAGCCCAACATGGCTCCACACAGGAAGAGATGCCAAAGGAATGTTGTCATACTCCCTCTGACATCAGCTGAGGCCTTACCCCTTGCTGTGTAGGTTAGCCTAAAATCTCTCCAGCATGATATCATTTGACTTAAATGGTTCTGTGATTTCTACCAGCTGAAGAGTTCCCCAAGCTCAGCCCTGTTTATTTTACAAGCTGATTTGAGCTTCAGCTGCATTTGTTCAGAGTGAAGCAAACAATGGCTGTTCACAACTGAAACTCATGACTAGAACCCTGGAAGTTCTCTGGCACTCTGGTTTCTCTAAGAACACCTGAAGTGTGTGTGAAGACATCATGGTGATGATGCTCACGGTGTCAAAAAGATGAACGGATGTAATTCACAGTCACTGGAGCTGGGGAAGGGCTTTCAGTCCCAGAAAGTCTCTGACCTTGGCAATGCCACTGTCAGAGTGCTGGGAATGGTCTGACTGGGGAGTTTCCTTAACAGACATGCTGCAGGAGCATTGTGCTGTGTTGAGATAACAGTCCAGCCTCAAGATCTATCATTTTAGCAGAGAAAACCAAAAGAAAAAAGTAACCAAGTCTCATGGTTAAGGGTTCAAATGGCTCTGAGGCCTGGGGGAGCGCTGACCACTCCTGAGATGGAGCATCCTGGTCATCAATGTCTGTTAATCCATGTCCAGGTCACTGAGGGAAAATAGTTTTCTTTCTGTGAATGTTGCTGCTGGAAGCAGGATGGTAAGCTGGTACAGTAAAGCCAATGTTTTTTTGTGGAGAAACCTCCTGACAGACAACTGTTTGTTCAGCTCAGTAAATTCAAGCTGGGGCTGAGTAAAGAGGTTGCCAGATCACACAACACAACAGTTACATGTTGCTTCAGTCTTGTACCCAAACACTAAGTGGGAGATCAAGCAGAAGGAGAGAGGAAACCTGAGACAGTCATGCTGCTAACAGTTGTACTGTGAGGCTGTAAAAATAACAGAGCAAGATGAGGCCAAGCTCTGTCTTTGGCAATAAAAACTTGTACAGGGAAGGAGGATCCAAAATATACCTCAAAATATACCTCATGTGGTTGTAGAGAAGAGCACTGAAATCACAAGGAATGTGTAATAGATGGATCACAGACCATTTGATAGATGAAGTCTTTGAAAACTAAAGACTGTTGTATCTGTCTTTACAAAAAATACTCTATTTTTTCTATTTTTTCTTCTTCTCCTCTTCTTCTGCTCCATCTCCCCATCCCCACCAAATAGATGAGCATTTTCAGTATTATCTTCAAGTGCTGTTCTTTTCCTGCTCCACCACAATGGCAGAAAAGACTCCTGCTAAAGAAACTGATTCTCTGATTCTCCTGTGGCTTTTCCTCAGCTTTACTGCTCATGAAAGGCAATGACTGGAAAAGAAATTCAACCTCTGCCTTTTCATATGCACTTCTTACAAACACCTCACAACCTCTCTGACATCAGAAAACCAGCCAAACACATTAATGATGGGAATTTAACAATTAAGAATGATGTTTTACCTTCAGAATTGTACTTTAGAGAAGTTGGCAAAAGCAGGAATTACTTAATTGTGGCAAAGGCATTCCCAACAAGGGTAATAATTTTTAACCCCACAATGTGAGAATCTCTACTATCTTCCCTTCCCTTCCCTTCCCAGAGATGCAGAACAGCCTTTCCAGTTTAATGTTTGCATTTGAATGAACATAAACTGATGTGTGTGCTTGTAAGTGATTGGTATTAAAGCCAGACTTAAATAGGCCTGTCTCTGGAGACAGTGAAGAGTGGTGTCAACACTGTAAACAAACAGTGTTCTCTCCTGGTTTAACTAAGAGGTTTCAAAGTGATCCAAGTTTGCTTTGTAGAATAAAATCTGAATTACTGAAACGACTCTAACCTGAAGGAAGTGTGCAGTATACAGGGAAAATAAGGGACCTATTTCCATTAAAAGGCAAATTTCTTAACATCCTGCTGACCCCAAGGGATGGTTAGGGTACTCTGAAGCCACTTATCTGTCTAGCCATGGGATGCAAATGGGTGCTACAGTACAGTAATGAGAAGAATGAAATCTAAACACCTGAGCTTTACTCTGGCTCGGTCAGTCCCGGCTTTTGAGTAGACCTGAACAAGCCCAGACTGTAATTTCTGCTCCTGTAACTGTGCAGTAAGAATGAGACAGCTGTGAAGCAACACACTTCACAGAAAATCTACAACCACCTATCCAAGCCACTGCTATTCAGCCATGGTTTGAGCTTGAGTGTCATTAGTTAAATTGGCAGGGAAGGCCCACTTTCATGCCCAAATTAATTGTTAATGCCATGTTAAGAAGACTCTCAAGGTTATAATGAAAACTCCTATGAATATGAGCTCTATGAGTTTGACACTCATCCACACTTCACTCTCTCCAGCAGTCTGGCTTTCCTCAGGGGTTCCAAGAGACATGGCATCTAGTGGAAATGTAAAAGTATACACAACTGCAAGAGCAAGTGATGAAACAAGGCCAGTGACATTATCATTGCCATATCCAAATGCAAGTGACAGGCCAGCATTACACCAGGATTTTCATGTTCTTGCAGGGTTCCAATCTGTCTGCATGAGCTGCTGCCCTACAGGAAGGAAGGTCAGTTCCCTGGAAAACAGCTACTACCAGAACTTCTACCACTTACAACTTAAAACTGCCAAAGAACTGCTTTGGCTTTCTCTAGGCTGCCAGTCCGTAACTTGAAATTGCTCAGCTGCTGCGACCATCCTGTCAAAGCTGCCCCCCAAAGTCTGTGTGTCACCAGACCCCACCGGCCACTTCTGTGCTGTCACATCCTGCTGGGTTCATCACTCAAGTCAGTGGAGAAGACAGCCTTGGCAGTCTCAGGTGAGTACACAGGTAGGCTCCAATGTTATTGCAATGTTATGTGCTCTCCTGAAGATAGTTGTGTGTTTGATACACCCCAGATGTGGTTTGCCCTCCTGCTGACTCATGGGGAGCCTGGTGTTGACCAGCACCCTCAGACCCCCCTGTGCAGGGATGTTCCCCAGACATTTCTCTCCCCATTTCTATTTGTGCCCTGCACTGCTCCACCCGAGGTGCAGAATCTATCAGCTGGAGTTGTCAGATTTCATCCCACCAATCACAGCCTAATGCTCCAATCTATACAGATCCCTCTCCAAGGCATCTTGTCCCTCAAGAGAGCCAACAGCATCTCCCCACTTTGGTAACATCAGGAAAATTGCTAAAGATGCATTCAAGTCCTGATTGCTGATAAATACATTGAACAGGACAGTCCCCAGAAGTGAGCCCTGTGGAACAGCCCTGTGGAACAGCCCTGTGGAACACTGCCAGCCAGATGTGGCCCCATGCACTACAGCCCCCTGAGCCCTGCCATTAGACAGTTCTTTACCCAGTGTACTGGGAACCTGCTCATCCCACAGCCATGCAACTTGACCCTGCTGTGAGTACCAAAAGCCTTCCTTAAAATGCAGAACAACCATACCCACCACCTTCCCTCAATCCACTAGCTGGGTGATCTTATCATACCAAGATAGCAAATTAGTTACATGGGATTTACCCTTGTGGCTGTCTGTGCCTGATGTCTGCATTATTCTTTAAATGCCTTTCAGTAGTACCCAATATTAACTTTTTCATCATTTTTTTCCAGCCCTTCTGTGAGGGCAAATGGTATCAGTTACAAAACCTGTAACTTCTAAGTTGTGCTTTGATGCTGGTTTTCACCCTCTTCACTACGGAGGCACAACTGTTCTTTGCCTCCTTTCCCACTCTCCCTCCCTACCACCCAGCATATGCCACTGCATAGCAAACTGTGCCTGTACAGCTGTTTTGTACTGAAAGAAAAAGAAACTAATGTGTTGTAACACATTATAAACAAGAAATTAATGTGGTGCATTTGCACAAAGGATTTTGCTGGTGTATGAGTTAAAAAAACCCCAGAAGATTATCCTATAATGTGACACATCTGTAAATGTCCCATGGACACATCTGGAGCAGACATGGGCACTGGGGCTCTGGTCCTAGTAGCTAAGTAGTGAAGAGACACTGCTGAGGTGCAGTGGTTTGAAGTATGGCATCTTTTCATGTTTAAACTCTAAATGTCTATTGTTACAAACCTGACAGCTCAGTCACCTAATTTTTCTTATCCTCATTTAAAAGCTTTCCAGCCCAGCTCCAGAGTATAAACAGAAAAAAGTACCAGTTGATTTGCACATTTTTAAAGCACTGTATTTGTGAAAGGGGTATTCTAGTGTCCCCTCCTGTCTTTTCCCCTCCCACACAAGTAATTTTTTCAAACAAAGGAGGAGAATCCATGATTCTGTTCCCCCTCCAAACTCTTGTCGCCACACAAAACAATCAAACCCCTTTGGAAGAACTCCCCATGCTCAGAGCCTACGCCCATCCCAAGTGCTGTTCTGTAGATTTCAGCAGAATGTGAGTCATTCATGGCTGATGGGCTCTTACCATGGGACTGCATTTTTGGTTTTGGCCAGCAGACTGTTTATATTGAGATGTCACACATGCCTTGCCACAGATCCATGGGGTTCATGCTACACCCCTGTACTCTCAGGATGTGTGGCACAGTGAGAGGCTGAGGTAAACCAGGAGCAAGTCTGGAGGCAGCCCTCTGTCACGACTTCAGCAGGGTAAGAATCCTGTCCATCCTCATTCCAACAGCAGTCAATGGCTTTATGGGCCTAACCAATACAGTGGCAGACAATGTGCCTCCCAACAGTTTAAACATTGCCTGGCTTTTCCTCACACTCCTGAAGGGGAAGAAACAAATCCAGCAGCTCATGAAGTCAGATACAGCCCAGTTGCTAAGGTAACCCAGCTGATAAGAGCAGCACGCCGATAGATAACACCCGGCACAGGACTCAACTGCCTTCAGATTTCAGCATGCTGTGGATTAGTGAACAAGTCTTTCAGTCCTAGAGCTGGTACAGAAAAAGACATTGGGAGCTGGAAATCTCAAATTGGGACCTGCTCAGCAATGTATTCCCCCTCACAAGAAATATCTAGAATTGTTTTAGTGAGTTTTAAGTGACTGAATCAAAAGTGAGGTAAATACCACCATGTCATTAGCTTAATTTGGATGTTTCTAAGACAACATCTATGTGATAAAGGTTAGGATGAAACCAACCCTGTTATAGTCAGATAGTCCCATAACTGCCTCTTGCACCTTGGGGAAGTACCTTTTACAAGATATCAAAGCCCTAAAATCCTTGATAACAAAACCTTTGGAGTCTGAGGTTCATGGGGAGTAGAATTTCCAGACTGCAGAAGGGCTAATCTGAGGTGCCTCTCTTGATTTAAACTGCAACTGCGTAAAAAAAAAAAAAAAGAAAAAAAGGTATCTATTTTCACCCCACAGGGAGAGATATCCTTGGAGATAGTTTGTGGGGAACCAAGACTGACTACTAAAAAAGAGTAAACCATATATAGAATGCCTGCTTGCTAGAGTCCAAGTTAGGACTTGACTACCAAAAGTGTTGCTGCTTTAAATTAACAATTCCAGTAGGGAAAACTCTCCATTACACTGCTCTGCTGAACTCCCCTTTTGAGGGGAGTATTTAATATTTTTCACATTTTCACATGCTGTTAATTAGAAGACTACTGATGCCTGAGTTACTTAGTTTATCCCCTGCCTGGTGTATTTACAGGGGATGCAAACCTGCTTCTTGGTCATCTCAACATGATGACCTCCAGTTCTGACAAAGCTATGCAAAAGACTTGAGCATGCTGTGTTGAGAAGATAGCTAACCACAATTTTCAAAATCAACTCTAGCCAATAATGAATAATATATGTGACCTTAATGAGTAATATAAAGATACTTTATGCCTCCGGCTTTGCTAGAAAAGTGTTAAATGGCCTTAGATGAAAAGATAATAAGACCTTCAACTTGAAATCCTTTGCTGTAAAAGGGAAAGTGCTTTACCAGTAAAATTAATATTTTGAAAAGTGGTATTACATAAAAAGGTAGGAAAGATTAGTCAGCCAATGAGTAGAGGTCATTGTTTTGTCTGACAGAAAGTCTAGAGCTTTATTGATCGACCTCCTGAAAATAGAGCATTTGTGTATAGCAGCAAGCAAAAACATTATTTTCTTTCTCAGCACCAACTAATTGCATGCTGCATTTAAAAACACATTCAGTCTACAAGTAAACAGATTCATGAGGCTGTTAGGTGTCTTAAGTCCCGGGAAATTTTTTCTACAATATAAAACATCTGAGCTGGGAACAGATGATCTAGAGCACTGCCTAAGGTTTTAGTCAGCAGCCTACCAGGCTTCCCTAGCAGCTCCTCATCACTATCTGCCTGAAAATCACCTGCATCCAAGTGGTTAAGCCATAGGAAGTCCAGGCTCTTCTCACCAGGGTAAGCAGTTGAGTACTTAACTCTGCCACTGGACTCTTGGTAAATCTTTTCATTGGACTCTTGGTCAATCGTTTCACTGGACTCTTGGTAAATCTTTTCAACCAATCAGTCATCCTCATCAAGAAAATAGAAGTAATGCCAGTGATTTCTAAAAAGCCCCTTTGAAGAATTTATCTGCATTGATGTACATTTGCAGTTTAAGAGCCACATCTCACACCTTTCATGGTCTCTCACACTGAAATGGCAAGCATGGCTGGTCAAGCACCTCCATGTTAACTACGGCAGTAAAGGTGAGGACACTGAGATGAAAAATACATTTATGATGACATAAAAAATAAAACACTTATTGGCAAGAGTTGAGAGATGGGTGGGAAGCAGATACAAAGCTATTTTCTTTCTAGGGGGCCTAAGAATGCTGCCATTGAATTCAACAGCTCCAGTGAAGTTGACGTCAGGCATGAAGATGGGCTATCTAAATGCTTGATAGTAATCCAGTTTTTATCACCTTTAAATTAGCTGTGAGCTCTTTAGAGGGTGTCTCTACAGTTCAGGGGCCATTACAATCCAACCACAGAAGCAGCAGCTTGTACCTGTACAGCAAATGAGGCATGTGAGCTTTTACAATTAAAGGACTTGGGCACTGATGGAAAGTACACTGGCCAATTTATCAGCAGAAATCGAATCAATCTAACCATGAGCTCTGTAATTCCCCAACCCTGGGCCATAAAACACTGCCCTCATCTGAACCAAATGCTTGAACACACTCCAGATTTTTCTGGCATTAAATAATTCACCAGCTATTTCAGGTATGCCACCCTTGCTTGTGGGTCTCAGCCAAAACATGGATCTGCAGGAGAAAGCAACTAACTCTGCAGGTTTAGCCTTTGGAAAACATTTTTCATGGCTACACATACTTGCCAAGCAACTGTGTTAGGCCCAGATTTCCAAGGGCTTGGGCTCTGTTGCCCTGCAAACAACATAGGGATAGAAAGGACATGGGAATTACTGGGGCTGTTGTCACTGGACCCACTGCACAACGTGCAGAAACTAAGATTCCCAACTATGTAAGAAAATTCCTAAGAGTAAAGTTAAAAACTTACACCACCACATACTCTCCATATTTTTTCTTACATTTATTTCAGACTAGGGTTTATTCTTAAAGAACGTCTTCCTCTGGAAAATAAAGATTAACTGCCTTCATCTACCAAAAACACTTTCTGGGAAGGAAATCTCCAGTGATGCGACCAGTAGGGTATTTTCTCTGCCATAACTTTAAGTATATTTATTAACTTGCTGAGAATTTTGTGGGTAATAAAAATCAAAAGGAGAGAGACAAATGTCAGCCTGGCAAAAATGTCAAAGGATTAATTTCTGTAACTCATCTTTCTGTTAGTGAAAGGATCATGGTCCTTGCTGTGCTTGATCTTGACTAGATAGTAAGATACGTATCTTTGGAATTTAAAGGGGCAAATCTTAAGACAACAGAAAATCTTCCTCATTAAAACTGAAGCAGCACCACATCTGTAACAAATTTAAGGCATGTAAGGACAAAAAAGAACAAGGTGTTCATAGCTCTGTGGACATGTGTAATACCTCACAGAAGCTGGGGATCACATCAGGTCATTGCTGACACAACTGCATGGAATCTTTCTGGGTGTGGTGTGTATTTGCATCTCTCAAAAGAAATTGGTTACTGGGGCATTCAGTGTATTTCTGAAGTGGTTGGATTCCTCTTCCCCCTCTCCCTGTTTACAGTTCCCTTTGGAGTACAAGAAACATTTTCTGTAACCTCAGCTTCCTGATGCAGTGGTTGTGATGTCAGTTATTTACGATAACAAAAGTGAGACAATGCCTGTGGTTTGTGTGGGACAAAGCCAACCTCGTTTCTGTAAAAAGGGACAGTCCTGATGTGAGAAGCCCAGGAAAGGCTATGAAGTAGGACTCTGAGGTGGTACTTCATTAGTCCTGCCAGCTTCATAATGGACTTGACACTGCATTATTTCAAAAGCCACTGAGAGAGGGTTTCTCCATTTTCACAGGACTGGACACTAATGTGAATGGAACTCTTGGAAAATTCTCTCTTTGCAAAGCAAGGCTTCAGAGATAGGTATCTTGGGAAATGAATGGATTGCTAGTGGGTGGAGAGGTAGCAAGTGTCAGGACGCAAATATTTCAATAGCAATTACACATTCTGTGGTCACAGGCAAGTCATTCTGCACCTCTGCTTACCTGTTATGAAACTCATGTATTAATATTGCACTGCCTAAGCCACAGATGTAGTGAAACTTGCACAATGCCAGTAAAATCTTGATGTCACAGAGTAGCAAAAGGAAAGAAGAAACCCTTAAAACAAAGCATGGTTAGTTATGAATGAAGAACACCAGCTTTGGTGTAGCTTGTAGAATAATGTCCCTTACCTGCTATCCTGCCGATGGGCATCGCGTGGTCCTCGGGAGGGGAGACAGACACCATGATGTGGTTCATATAAGCTAACTCTTCTCGGTGGGACAGGTTGATGGGCTTGACATCCCTGTGCAGCCCATCCTCAGACAACCTCGGTGGTTTGAAATCGGAGTGCCTGGGGTTCAGTATCAAAGGATGCATGATTGGGCTGGGCATCAGCTGGATGACCCTGGTGTTCTCCTGGCGAGGGCTGGAGGGCTTCTGGAGCACCTCGGAAGGAGGCGGGCAGTGGTTGTTTTCTATCGGGGACACTGAGAGAGGATAGGGCTCCTGCTGGTTGTTCTCATGCTGGTGCCTTGTCCCTGGCATCCTGTCGGCCGGGGACAGGCGGCGCAGGGTGCTGTCCATGGGGGACTTGAGCGGGCGCTGGTCGGGGTCTGGCGATGGACGGTGGTTGTTTGTGATGGGCGACCGTGAGCGATGCAACAGTTCAATGGTTGGGGGGTTGTGGTGGACTGCTTCTGCAGATGGCCTCGGGGTTCTCTGCACAAAGCTATCTGTGGAGGAAAAAAAAGTCACCAAAATACAGATTGTCTGTTGTGATCAAGGTGTAGATCTACTGCTGACGGCTTGTAAATGTTTTTTATTTGTGTGACCTACAGATGCCCAGTAAAGTTCCGCATAAATGCAGATAGTTATTAATTTCTACACAGAATGAAAACAATGAAAACAATCTTCCTCCACCACGATGTCAAAACAGTTCCTTGGGAAACACACTAAGAGAAATCCCATTTTGAGGAGCTGACTGAAGACTTGCAAAGAAAGTGTGTTTCTACACAATTCTTTTGAAATTTTTCTCCTGCCATTCAGGTCTCTCTGTGTCATTGCTCTTACAACCATGATGAGCACTTTAAGGTAGAAGGGAAAGAAAAAAAGGGAAAATGCCTCCAGGAAAATACTAGGTGTTAAGTTTTAGATGGTAGAGGCTTAGGTCAAGGTAGAGAATAACTCAGTTTGAAATATGAACTGGGTTGTTTAAAAAAACCCTACTGATCAGAAACTCTTTATGAAACCCTATATTTGATCCCTGCCTTAATTTTAAGAGCATGTTACGTCTTCATAAGGACATTTTCATCTTCTTTTATTTAGTCT
>NW_005054326.1:2593430-2608254 GCF_000277835.1 Geospiza fortis | reverse complement strand
CTTCTAGCAACACTTTTGCATGAACACACTTTCCCAGCTGTGATGCTTAACAGTAGTAGGGAGATAAATCACTAACAACCCTCTCACAAAATTAAAATTTTTGCCAGTGCAGACTTTCAGGTTAGCTAAGGCCATCAGTTTTGACTTGGGAAACTACTGACAAAGAGGAAAGTACCACCAGAGATACAGTGACTAACAGGTTTTTATCAGAAAAACAAAGATCAAATTTCAGTGCTGTTTGTTGAAAGCCTTGGGTGATAAAAGAAGGAAATTTCTGGGTATGTGTCAACAACTGAAACAAGTAGCTGCCTATATGAGGCTGCCTGTTTGTTCACTCCATTTTATCTGAATATGAAATGATTCTCTTGCTGTCTTGCCAAGGCAGTGATACCTGTTTAAAAACCCTGTTGAGGTGAAGACTGAAGGGCTCCTGCTGCTCTGGAAGCCAGGCAGGCATCAGGAGATGGGGATCAGCACATATCCAGGGAAAGGCCTGAACATGAAAAGCTCAAGTCCTGAGAAAATGAAGTGCCAGGCAGTGACATAGCATCTGTACCAGAACACTGAAGTCTATAGAAAAACCTGGAATTTTAGGCAGAACCTACACTGCTCTAGAATACTTATTAAACACACCTGTGGTCCCAGACACGAAAAATGCATTTGTAGGGCTGTTCAAGATACTCACAGAGGAACAGCCAGAGGACATGAAACTCCAGAGCTATATATTGTTCTTGCTTAAACCCAAAGAGTTTTAAATATAATCTGGTCAGCAAATGTGGGATAGCCCAAATGAAGATCAAAGAGGGAAAATTTACAACTGTACCTACCCTCTGTGGCTGTCTTTCCTTAAAGTCCACTTTCTTTGCCACAACAGAAAGAAAATCAACTCCCAAATTTTACTCAGTGTCCTATCTTCTACAGACCATCCACCCCCATCACTGTACATTCAAATGCACTGTGCTTATTCTTGGCCTGTAAATACAGACCAGAATATTCTGTTGTTTGTCCTATTTATTTAATGCCTTGGCTGAAGGGAACACCTAACTTTAAAGTAGAAAGGAATGCTCTGCTGTTTTTCACCAAGCTCTCTGAAAACACTAGCTGGCTCTGACAAACTCCAAACAGAGGAGTTCCTACCTGTCTGCTTCCAAACCATGTGACACTGAACCTGGACAGAGGTCAGAAAGTAGAGACCAAGGAGCTCTTGGAAAAGCAGGAAGAGGAAAGACCACAAATGGATACACACTAATGGTTCACTTTCCTTCAAGATCTTTTTCTTAAAGTACTTAACAAAAGAATCCCCTCGTGGCCAAAGATGCTGTTTACCATAAAACAATTCCAACTCAGCTCTAAGCAGGACTGCTACAAATGACCCTGAACAGAATAAAATCCTCATCATATTCATTCCTTGGCACATCTGGTGGTTGTAAGTTGAGCACATATGGTATATAATTTCAGGCAGCACTGGATTCACTCTGGATCTTCATCCCAAATGAGCAACACTCTTTTCTTGAAGACGAAGCTGTGAAAGGAAATTCACCTCCCAGGAAATTTGCTGACCTATCCATACAGGGATGGGTGGGGTTACACTTTGGGAGTGAGCAATTGCTGGCATGACAGTCCCAAAGATTGGCACTCTGCTTAGCCATGAAAGAAGTGCAGGGAATGACAGTGTAAGCTTCCTGCATGGCATCCCATCCAGTGACTCAGAGCTCTGTCAGAGGGACCACTGGAGATGAAGGTAATTCACTTTCCATTGCTCATCCCTCTGCAGGGACAGAGCCCATTCCAAGCCAATATCCTGAACTGCAGTCAATTGATTTCTAACAGCCAAACCCCCTTTGTTTAAGCCTAGTAAGAAACCACTAGAGGGAAAGCATTTAAAAGCAGGATCATAAGTATAATCCATTAGGAAACAGGCAAAAGAGCCAGAAGATGGAAAAGATCGCTGCAGTAAGGAGAGATTGTAATAAAGACACATCACCTGGGAAGTTTAACCACTTCAAATGGGGCCAGGGTAAAATCTGTCCCCAGTGTTACTGCCTGTGAGTTAGCCTGGGTTAAGTTCTGCTCCTCACATTCATTCTCCTTTTTTAAGTTGTATTTTGCTGAGGCAAAATGAAAACTCAATTGTGATTGTTTCTCCCAAGTGACTTTGTGAAACGGGAAGAAGAAGTAATGTCAAAATAAGCAAATTCACCTGCCTGTAAATTTTTGGCATGGAGATTTTTGATTGCTCAGTCTTGTGGCAGGCAAGCTGTAGTTTCTTTTGCTTATTTTGAAGTTCCTCTCACAGCAAAGCAAGAACTAATTTTTGTCATTATAAAGAGAAATTTTAAGTAATAACACAGAGTTCTGTAAGAAAAGCAGTGCTGCTATCAGCAGCCAGAGTATTGTAAGGAAGAAATCTAAGTTGTTTCTTAATCACTAGATTGTAAAAGACATATTTTTAAAATGACACACATGAAAGGCCAAGTGATCATCCCTGTGAAATCCCCTCTAGCCAAAGTTGCTCCATATGTTAAATGTAGGAGTGTCTGAGAGAGCAGCTAGTATTTCTGTTTGAAATTTAGAGTGGCAACACTCATGGGTGAAGGCCAAGCTGGAGGAAAATACAGATTTTACTAATGGTCTGAATACAGTGGGCAACTGTCTCTTGCTCAGCTCTGCCAACTGAACCTCAGCTAACCTGGAATATTTACACAGCTGTGTGGAAACACTTTGGAGTGTCTTTCTTCCACCTGCTGCTGTCCTGCTGTTGGCTCAGTCTCAGGGCTTTGCTGGTGCCATTTGACTCTGGCTACCTCAGACTGGCCACAGGCAACTTGTACAGGTCTGACAGCACCCCTGAATCTTCTCTTGCAATCCCATGTTGAATCCTGAAATAGATTCATGTCAAATAGGATAAGCACGCCTTTTCTCCAGTGAGCAGAGACCAGGGTGACATCCTAACTTGCTTATATTCTCTTCTCCTGTTTACTCGAAAAAGGAGTAACACTACTTTTTCCTAGATTTTTAAATTGAAAATTGAATTCATATTTAATTGAAAAAAAAATTAGTTCTGCCTGCTGCTTTTGTGGAAAGGACCTCTGAAAAAGCTTAAGTTTTATATTTTCTAAGATATACCCAAGAAATCCAGGAAGTACTTCAGTATGTGTATTTTTAAAGAAATTAAAACCTCAATTTTCCAGTGAAAAGAAGCACACTTCCATTTTGCCAGTAGAAGAAGCCTAAATATGCAATTCCACAAACTTAACTATTCTTTTTTTTATCACCTCTGATAGTCATGTTATGTCTGCACACTACGAGACCTAAGCAAGTAATTATGATAGTAAAAATGAGAGAAAACCTGCAGAAGCCCACTTCTCCCACCAGGAATTGCTCAACCAGCCCAACAGCTGAGCAATGTGATGGGCTCAGTGCCAGGAACTCTGGCATGCTGTCCTGCAGACTGCCAGCTGAAGTGGCTGGGAGCTGGATAGTCCCCTCTGAGCCTGCCCTCCCTTGCTCTGCCAACAACTGCATTTAGCTGCATCTCCAGGATACTGAAAGTCCACAAAGCAACTTTGTCTACCTAACTGGGTGTGAGGAAAAATGAATCAATAGGGTCAATAAAATGCTCTGCTTTTTAATCTGTATCTGACATAGCTTTTAAAGGTGCTTTGGAAACAGAACAAAATAATAGAAGATAAATGGAGAAGGGCTTGTTGACTCACTAGACCATTTGATTGTTCCAAAGCTATGGAGTCAGAGAGATGAGAGCAGCTTTATTTAAGTAACTTTGGAGCAAGAAAATGACATAATTCCTATTTGCCTCTGTAAAGGCAACTCCTGTAAGAATGAGACAGAGTTACCTTCATCATGATTCTGGTGCAATATGACCTCTGGCTGAGCATGGATAGAGTTCCCAGGGTGGAAGAAGGGTGTGAAGAGCATACGAGCTTTCCTTTGCTTCAGGATTTGCTGAAGGAGTTCATACAAAACATCACCTGAAAGACAAACAGCAGGAAAAAGGAAATGAAAATGTAAATAACTGATGAGAAGACTCATTTAGCCATCTGATGCATGAATTCATGGCTCCTGGGTGCTATTTTCATACCCAAAAATGCTAGCAGTAAAATCCTGCATTTCACTGCTATGCAAAAGTCCTCCTCTGAAAGGGGAAAAAGGCACATCACACCTCTGAGTGTGACTGTGGCAAAACATTCCCTGGCACCATAATTGTTGTATCTTTCCTCAGTGGCACATAACACCACAATATCCAGGAGACCAGTGGACTAACTGCTTATTTTGTGCCTTTTATAAATTTCATCTTGCATGGATGACCTTATTCCAACATCTACACCAAACACATAAGGTACTTGTGCATTTGGTCTGGTGTAACTGGCTGTGCATTTCAACGTGAAATTGCAGCTCACAGGACAGGAAGTCTCTTGACTTTTCATTCTGCCAGCTCTTTTGTTTGTCACGGCTCATATTACAGAGGAACAGGCTGCAACAATTACATATCATCTGAAAACCAATTAGTGAAGTTTCACTTAGGAAACCTTAGATTTTCTGGGAGAGTTTTCTCAAACACGGGGGTTTTTAGCAGTTGTTTCTATGAGATTGTAAGCTATGTACCACTTGTCCCTTGTCTCTGCAAACTGCCAATATTCTAATTTGTGGGCAACCTGAGTTTCTTGGTGTGAAACAGTTAAAGCCATACTGCTTTCCATAGTTCAGTTTCCTTTATTTTTAACATCTAGACTGCTTTTACTGTCTCAGCAGTGACTTTAGGGCATTTTTAAAAGGTGACTGCAATATCTGAAAGCCTAATTAAAAACAAAGCCTTGAGCACCCAGTTACATGAAAGTCTAAAAAGTGATTTTACCACATAATTTCCATCACTGAATGCAACAGTGGCATAATCATAAATAACTAGTGCTGTAACACTCGGAGCAATAAGGTAGCAAATTTGTACCTCTTTTGATTGGCTGGACAGACCAGTGAAAACATCCATAAAGCTGTCTGTGTTTTGGGGGTTTTTTTACCTAATGAAATAGCTGAGATTTCTGTATCACCCAGTTGCAGCAATGTTAAGATGGTGAAAAATGTTTTGTACTCTCTCCCTCCCTCCCTGGACAGCCCTGAACAGAACAATGTTGAGGCTGTGAGCCCCTTTCTTGGCAAGACTGTGGGAGTGATGCCCTTCTCCTGCTTTAACCATCAGGGGAAATGATACAGCTTTCATGTGGCCTCAGTCTGGAAAAACTTAATGCCTCTGTGGCAAACATTATTTCACAGTTCTTCAATTTCACGTACAGTTAATTCTGGGAAATGCTGAGCTAATGTCCCTTTACCTACAGTTATCTCAACTTGTAGGGACTGACTCAGATAACCTCCACAAGGTTTATTATCAGTGGGGAATACCTGGAGGGAAGGAAGAGACAAAATGCAAGGGAGGAGGCCTTTAGCTGGCTTATTTCGTTCCAAATTCAGCTTAACCTTCTGAATAAAGTGAGATTTTGCAAGTCAAAGGCTCTTCTCTGGGAACACTCTATTTCCAGCCTAGAAACATTTTTAATCCTGCTTATTTCAAGTGCCCTCATAGCACACAAGGGGAAGAATAGGAACATAACATGCAGGCAGGAAGGGGAGTTGCAGACAACATACATAAACGTGTCCCTTGCTGTCCTTGCCCACATCCCTGCTTTCAATACTCCTTTTGCTTCAAGCAGGGTTAATTTTTACACTCCAAGTGGTGTACCAGAATAAAAAAATTAAAAAAAAAAAAAAAGGAGACGTTTCTAGGCATTAGTTCTCACTAATGTATTACAGTGACAACAGACATTAATGTTTGGGCTCTTCTTCCATACAAAATTCATCCTGGATTTGAAGGACATGCTTAAAAAACTTTATATATACTAAACATAAGCAACAGTTTGTGAGGCAGATTCTGCAGGAGTATGGTTGTGGAGAGCAGCCAAGCAGGTTGGTGCAGAATCAGCCCCACAGTTTGATTATCAGCTGGATCCCAGCAGCACCAGCTGTACTACTGCACATAGCGAGCCTTGCACTGGAAGCCTCCTCACAGCAATTCTGTCACCACTTGGTCCAAGCTCTTTAATCACCTACAGTGATTGAAGTGCAAGCCTTTCTATTTAACAAGAGTACCTCGTGTGGTCACAAAAAACAAAGCTCACAACTCATATTTAAACAACCCTGACAAAGGAGGGCAGAGGCTTACTCTGACTGTATGACTGGAGCACACAGACCACAGGGGATACAAATACAGGCAGGCAACACACACATTTCTAAATCTCCTTTGTGAATAAATGAAGACATAATTTGAGCAATAGGCAGGCTGATTCACACACCTGTCTGTGCTGTGCTGAGGGCTGGACTCCAGCACATGTGAGAATATGGTAAAGTAAAGCAAAACCCACAGGGGCTGTTAAACAGAGGCAAAGTCCCCAAGGAAGGAGTTTTGCAGTCACTTTTAGCAGCACCTCAGCCAAGACAACTGGGAGGCAAAATGCTAATATAGGCTGCTTAAAGAGGCTGGAGCACTTGATTGACTTGCTGCTGTAGCTGGGTCTGTGAACAGATAAGCCTTTACAGGAAGAGCTGGAAGTCACAAAATGCTGCCAGTGCAGCTTGCTTTCTGGGAGCTCTGCAGGGAGTTTTAACTATAAACGGGTTGGATGTTTGGGGTTGAATTTGCATTCATATATGCCTACAACTCAGGCATATCAGGATTTCCTTCTCTTTGTCCTTTTGGTCCTTGCCTCATACAAGTGTCTCTGTCCTCCCTTTCCCCTCCCTTTCCCAGTCCACCTCAGCTAAGGTGACCATTTCCTCCTCTGACCCGCTCCAGCTTTTGCTGCAGCTTCCTCTCTCTTTGCAATGACAGCTTCTGTAAGTAATCCTCACCTGAATGAGGGGACCTGTATCGAAAGTCCTCTTTGGTCAGGAGCAGCAGAGCTTTGCCGTTCATCTCGAAGGTGCTGCTCTCAATGGGCCTCAAGGAAAACTCCTTCTCTGCCCACCGGAGCCACTGGGCCACATCTTCCCTGCTCCAGTAAACTGGCTGCAAACCTGGGCAGAAAGAGAGCACAGTTCTGTTACCAAACTGAGGCAAGGCACAGGAACACAGGCAGACATCACTGAATCCCCAATTCTCTCCCCACACCATAACCTACAGTCTAAGGGGAAAGGGAAGGACAGCAATGCCATGTTGGTACAGGATTACTCCAAGCACTGGGCTGCGAAATACTTTTGGCACTTTGGTTTATCTGTGACATACTGAGAACCAAGAACTGACTCAGCAGCCTGAAGAAAGGTCATAGGACATTATTTCATTCCAGGTTTCCACTGTGCAAAAGGATTTTCCTCCACGTGCTCCTTCTGATGTGCAGAGCAAGCAGCAGGAAAAGTCCTTGGTGTCATCCATCCCTGGTGCGCACATCCTCTCTTCCTTTTATAGAAAGCTCTCTCTTCACACCCCTTGTACATTCATGGATCAAGAATAATGAAAAGTTGTCAAAGGTAAGACAGCCATGGCTTCTCTCCAAGTGGCTGGGGTGGGGTCTGTAAGGAAGAGCAGCTTGAATACAGCCCCTGTAACAGAGTGATTACCAGCACATGTATTGTTGAGAGAGGTGTATTCACACAGGCCCACCCCTTCTCCAGGTGCCATTATGTGAGCAGGTGCCATTCCCACACTGGAGAGGAAAGCCAGGGCCAAGACTGTGCCACCTTTGGCACTCCTTTAGCCTGTGTTTCCTGTATAGCAATCAAATATTACCACTGTAACTAGGTCCATGTAAGAGGGTAGACCATTTTTTAGTAAAATAGTAGGGATATTTGGTTTGGGGACAGATTTTCCAAGGTGCCAAGGAGAATCTGGCACTCCCTTTCTGTCAGCCAGCTCGTACAGTTTATACAGCCTAGGCTATTGTGTTTACTCACAGAGGCCCAACCACATTACTATCAAAGACATTTTGCCTGCTACCTTTATTGGGCCCAGAGAAAGAAGCTTGGGAGGTATGACAACCCAATATCTGTTCTACACACAAATTTAAAATAGCTTCCTTCCCCTGGAGAGAAGGAAGCACAGTGAAGAGCTGTTTATACCCAAGTTGAGAGATTATCTCCAATCCAATGGGCGATAAAAGCTTTATTTTCCTTTCCCCCTTGTGAGATGACTCATTGTTTGACTTGCTACAAAGCTTACCCACTGTGCATAGGAACATAAAATTTGCCATATCTGATCAGATCTCTGGTACACAGCCTCTGGCAGGAGCCAGTACCTTATGCTTCAGAGGAAGAAAAACCTCCCTTCCTTATATTGCACCTGGCTGACTGTACACTGCACATGGGAAGAAATTTCCTTCCTGGCACACCATCCTCTGAGATCTGATTACCCTCCTCCTACCAAGCACTAAAAGAAGCCTGAGAGAGTTGTACCACTCTTGTTTTGGTTTGGTTTTTACTTCTTTAACAGATAGGCAACCCTTTTATTTCTGTTTTAGCAAGAGGTAACATGAAGTGAATTGCATTCTGCTGCTTTGCCAGATTCCCAGACAACGGCTTTGGAAAGTCCCAGAGCCACAGCTGCATACAGAACTGAATCTCTGTCAGAAGAGGAATTGAGATTGTGCCTGAGAAAGGGTCAGAGCTGGCCTAAGGAAGGGATGCCTGCCTGGCGTACCAAGAATTTCCATTAGCTCTCAACTGTAGCATACTATTGTACTACAGAAACAAGTAGTAGCCTTTAATTATTTATGAAGCAAATTCTCTTCCCCCTATGAATTAGGGTCTGCTTGAGGTCAGAGTTTTCTGCAGGACCTTTATTTTTGAAGGGACTGGGGTGAGGTGTAGATTTGCTCAGAGACATGGAAACTGTCATCTCAAATGCCAGAGAGAGGCTCATCTTCTGATGAATTAAGGGCTATTCCTGCAGAAAATACACTCCAGACCCCAGGCTGTTGCTGTAGCTAGAAGAGAAAGGTGAGACATGATGCAGGCAGACCACAACATATGAAAGGGTTTTACAAGACCATCTGAGGAGTGCTCGAAATGCTTGTGTGTGATTTCTTTTTCCTCCCTCTCTGCCATGCCATGCAAGCAATAAAGTGGCCAAAGGAGAGCTGTTGTGTGGAAATCTAACTGGCCTCCTGATGTGTACTTCACCTGATGAGGCGTTAAACAAAAGAGAACATCACTGTGAAAATCAGGCTGACTAGGACAGACTTATACCACAACTTCACCATGAGGTGTGTGCTCCCTTACAGATAACAATGTAATAAATAAATCACTCCCTGTACAAACACAGATCAACACTTCCCACCTGCAGGTGACACTACATTTTTGCCTTCTGTTCAATTAGTACAGAAGTACTGTGTCCAAAGAGAGCTTTAGATTGATGAGTGCTAGACCCAGAACATGCAGATAAGTTACACAGACTGGGACAAGCCCCAGGAGCTGTGCTGGCAGCTCTGAAACAGACCCAACACTTCACACTGCAAATGAGGTCTCTGCTGGGTTTCAGTAGCACCTCTGAAACTTGTGAGAAAAGCTCCAAAGTAATATGACCTAGGACCACTTGGCTTGAAATTACTGAGAAATCAGCAAGCAGCCAGTCTAATTCAGTTTGGCTATGGCTAAACTGAGTGGGTGGATGTGCCACATCACTCCACCCCTGGGGTGATCCCATAATTAAAATGCTTACATTGTGTTTGGAAAACATAAGGTGCCATAAAATAAGTAAACTGCTTTTCCCTAGATGGATTTCTTATTCTCTCACTTCCCTCCCTTGCTGCCCTGCTGATTTCCCAGGAAGTTAAGTTTCTCAAAAAAAACATGCCCCCACCACATGCCCATTTGTTTTGTGAGGCTGAACCAGTTCAGTCACAGGAGGCTTTTCTAGGGGTGCACAGCAGTGTTGTTAAAAAGTGCTTCAGAAACTGTCACTCAAAAAACAATTCTTTGATGAGCAGTACAGCATCTACTAAACTTGGATGCCACCTTCTTTGACCCTTCTTAAGGAGAAGTAGTTGGTTTTGTGAAAACAAGGTCATGAGATGGTTGGCTTTGCAGCTGAAGGGATTTTACAGCACAGTGTACACTGCTATCAGTAGGTAATGAAAATGCTTTCCTGTACTGTCCATGGAAGAAAACCTAATCCCACTTATACTATTTTTCTTCCTTGGATGCTGTTTCTTATTTTCCTCTCTCCATCTTCTTTTATTGTCAAGCCCACAGTGGAGGAAAATGGGCTCTTTTTATCTCTCTGCTTTTATTCTCTGCAGAAGCTAACAGCACTGTCTTTAACTAACAAAGATATTTACCAAGGAGAATAAAGTGAGGAAAACAAGAGCTGTGTTGCAAAACAAGGGCAGAGTTTTGCCTGTTGAACTGACTGCTGAAATCAGGGTGAAGTTTTTGCTGCTTTCACTAGGTGCAGATCAGACATTGGGGACGCTGCCTTTCTCCCAGCCTGCCCTCTTGGTGGCCATGGACTTCCCAGGGTGAATTTTGACCTAAGAGTCAGACCTGGCTCTGCTCCCATCTCTGCCTTTGCACCTCTGCTTGAAATCTGGCAGGCAGTCCCCATCATGGTCTCTCTATCTGTGTAGTGCAAAAATAAACAACAACAAAAACTTCCTGAACTCAACAGCTGAAAGCAGGTTAGACAAAGCTGTGCAAACCATCAAAATCTGGATCTATGAGAGCCAACATATTCTCTGTCTTCTGTCAGTTTCCAAGCACCACCTCCAGTAGAGTAAAACAGTAATTTACTGACATGTTTATAAACTGACAGCTTTAGATGCATTAAACAGGGAGCAAAATCCGTGCTCACCTTTCTAACGCTGCAGGCTGATGCACTGGTGTCTTAACAGATTATCTACTTCTACAGCATACTCCTCACCTGAAGTCCTGGTTCTCACACCTGCTACTCTGGTGACCTTATAAATGATGAGGAGGATCAATTCTCACACTGCAGGGCACAAGCTGGTAACCAGCCTGAGTGCAGAAGAAATCCACTTTGCTCCTTTCTATTCTCAAGCAGCAAAGCAAAGTACAATGGAGAGGGACTGATGGGGTAGTTTACACTTTGAAGAAGCCAGTAAACCTGTTAAGCACCAACAGACATGGGCACAAACAGGAATGTACTGGTCTGTTGGACAGTTTAGGCTGACGGTCTCTGAAGAGTTCACTTCTGACAGAGAGCCCCTCAGGAAACTGAAGCATGGTCAGGCTTTGAGGACAGAAAAACAGAGCGCTCTGCTCAGGCAGTATAACCTCTGCACTTAGAACTACACAGCCAGCAATATTTTCACCTGACCACAAACTTCTGGAGGGGTTACAATTTTGTTTTTCGAAGAAATGTAGCCAACTTTAAATCATGCAAAGCACTTGCACTCAGCAACCCCTTCTTTGGTTTGGAAGACAGAGTATGCATTTTACAGTATGAGTTGCTGTGTTCAGTGAATGCAACAGATACACCTAAAATGTGAAGTATAATGTACCACAGGCTGTTTTCACCTTGACTAATTTTGGAACAATCTGAGGACACAAATCCAATGCAAAATGTGATGCACTGTACCACCGAGAGCTGCTGCTCTGCTTTAGTTTCGAGATGAGGACACAGGCACAGGACAGCACGCACATGGAAAACAGCATTCACAGCAAGTTCTGTCTCACTTTTTGTTCCACTTCAGCTATGCTCTCCATCCTCCCCCTGGCAGGCAGGATGATGGTGTGAGAAGGGGCTGAAGACAGACCTCTCATTTATCCCTGCTTTCTGCAGGGTAGACAGAATTGTTCACACTCCCACGCCAAAAACTACTTAGCATGGTTGGGCAAACAGCAAAGGGCCAGTGCATGCAAATCAGCAGCTGGTTTCCAAACACCCAGGGACAGATGCATCATCACTGGCATCATCAGAGAAGCCAGCTCAAGTCTCTAGCTACTGTGACCCTTTAGTGGGAAAATGATGCTGGAGAAGTTCAGAACACTTGAATGTCTCCTATCAAGTAACTCTTTAGAAACTGATGCTCTCTTTCTTTGTTATTGATTAACAAAAATTTTCCTTGTTAGCTGTAAAGCATAATATATGCCTCTGCCTGTGATGGTGTATGTCAAGCAGGAGAGGTGGATGAGGTTGTGTTTTGGTCTTAATTTCTGTATAAAGGCAACACAGGTTCTGCCAGAGGAACATTTTAAAGTCCCTTCCGGTCTCACATCTTTGTTTGGAATGCTGGACTACCAAAATGCAGAGAGGTGTCACAGTGCTTCGCCAGCTAACATCCAAAATGCTCTGAAGTGCAAATTGCTGCACAGCTGCTGCAAAGATACTATTTCAACATTGCCAGGGTGCTGTGTGTGCTGCTCTCTGGTTCCCTGTTTGGAGACCCTGATTGTTGCTGCAGACCAGGGGCCCTGTTCTGGTACGTGCTTGGACATGAGAGAACCACCACCACCACCACCCTGCTGCCCAGCAGGGCAGTGCTGAGCTCAACAGCAGCGTGGGATCATGCTGAAGGCCTTTCCAAACTGAGGCAGCAATTCTGTGCTTTCTCTGCTGGGGCTGCTGCATCCATCTCTGAACCCAAGTGACTTCCCCAAAGCACCCAGCACCCACAGGCTGCTCTTCAGAACTATCACTTCTGTGGAAGTTAAGGCAGGAAGGGCAAAGATCTTGCTTTCTCAGGAAGTCTTTCCAGTTCCTCAGAGGTAACAGAAATCTGTGGCATGCCTAGTTATTCCCATGCAGATGGAGAGAGTAATGAGGTGCCCTCAGGGACCGTTCTGGGGTTAGCATTCATGTGGGAGATGCAGCCCTGCCACAGGGTAACTCCTGCACTGCTGGTGGTCTGTGCACTTGCTGTTAGGAGTAGGGGACAGAAATCTGTGTGCAGTGATGTGCCTGACCACTTGCTCTTTGCAGCAGGTGCCCCTTGACCCAGGCAGTGGAGAAGCTGTGGCCATTCATTGCTGTTGGCTTGCAGGGACTGCCTCATCCTACAGCAGAGAGCTGGCTCTGCACTTCCCAGGCCCAGAGATAAGCCAAGGTAGAAAATGGAGAAAAGGTTAATCCTGGCTAATCCTCAGAGAGAATTATGTGGGAGGTGAGTATGAAGTGGTAGAAAGGAAATGCATGGCAGCAGATAAAAATGCCCCTTTACAGGTCTTGTTGAGGAAAAAAAATGATTGGATAGGGAACACAGGAGTTGTGGCAGGAAAAGAGACCACAAGTGAGGCTTGCACATTCTTTAAGAAGGTCTGAAAGCGCCTGTAATCGGAATGACAAGGCTTTCAGGAATCTCCTACACTGCTGGGAACAGAGGGCAAAACAGCTTTTTCAGTAGTAATCTGAAATAAAAGGCAGAGGCTTATTTCTCCTGGTGTCCTGTTGAACAAGGAATTAGAGGTAGAGCACAAGTGCAGGTAATGCTCTGTGCACTGTCCCTGCTCTGGGGCCTCCATGTGTGCAGACATCTGCAGAAACCAACCCAGCAAAGCTCTGCCATGGGTTTCTGCCATGCTGACTTTGCTGGTGTGGTGCCCTGTGACCCAGCCCTTCTCCTCTCACTGTCTCTACAGAGACTCTGGGAAGCTGACACATCTGAATCCCTCAGGGCTTCGGGGTCATAAAATAAATAAAATCACTTTCCTAATGCAGCCTTTGGAAAGTCTGTAAGAAACATATTGATTGGAAAATGCTCGATTAGAACGAGCTCTCATACAGGGAAATAAATCTTTTCAATTGCCCACACCCTGTGCCAAGCTCAGCTTCCTGGAAGCAACTATGGCCCTTTCTGGAACTGAGGTGAAAATCCCATGTTCCATCACCTCGCCTGACCTGCTGACATTACACATGGTTTGCATTTGCTGATCAAATGCACAAGCAGGACTCTAAATCAGCTTGCTGGGCTGAGACAGCTCACTGATTAATGATGGCAGATGAAGTCACTGATACAAAACCCCACAAAATTTGAAGCCACACTACAGAATTCAAAATGAAGAATATATTCTTTCTCACTCTATGCCCAAGCCCTTTTCTATGTAGAGACAAGTCAGTAAATGAAGTAACTCTCTCAGACAAAATTACTCAACTATGTCTAAGACCCCCAGCTCCAGCAAGTCAGAAAAGTCCCCAAACACTGCTGACCAATTCCTGAAGTCCGTGGAGTTGTACCTGATGTCAGACTAAAGCTCCCAGTGCAACCCCAGTGGTTTAATGTGGCCAGCTGTGCTGTGTTTTTTATAACTGAGATCCACATTTGACCCACAGCAGCCACTAGGTCTCCCTTCTGTCTCCACTGCATCATCCAGAGTGAACCTATAGAATAAGTGGATATCAGGATGTCCTCTGTGAGCTGCTCCACTTTGGGATTAGTCAGAAACAGAAAATATTACAATGACAGGCAATTTGAGGCCTGAAACAGAATTCACCCAGGCCAGGACAAACCAGTCAGGATAATGCTGCTGGTTTGTGTGTTGAAGTTGGATTTTAGGTTCTGAAAGGGAAAAGCTACCAAAGAAGTGAGCAACCACAGAGGTGATGAAAAGACCAGTGGGTTTTCTAGGCACTCATTCCATCAGCCATGTCCAAGAGCTTTTAAGAACTCTGCAGACGGCTCCAGCTTCCTTTCACGTTGTTTGCAAAGCCTTCCCTAGAAGCCTGACAAGAGCTTTCCTTCCAGGGCAGGGTGAAGGCTGGCTTTTTCCATCTGGGCAGCACATTCAGAGAAGGCCAGAGTGCAGCAGGGGTCAGTGAGCCATGGACAGCAGGGCACTGCCTGGCTCCCACAGCTGCCCCAGCATGGCATTC
>NW_005054326.1:2565072-2593365 GCF_000277835.1 Geospiza fortis | reverse complement strand
CCACAGCAGCCAGTGCAGTGCCAGCAGTGGCAGTGGGATGGGGAGGGGGGAAATGCTGCCTTGGATCCGCTCCCTGTTACAGTCTTAATCTACTCCTGACTTCTTCTCAACCAATTTTTGGCTGTTGTCCATGGAGCAGACATTGCTCTCCTACTGCTCCCTTCCAAAAGGAGCTGAAAGAAATGTCTTCTGTTGGTTTTGTCCTTGTATGTGCAAAAGCTATATCCTAAACAAGAGCAGCTGAGCCCTGACAATGTCACAGGGTAGCTAGCTCAAGAGACAATGCTGCCAGAAGCAAACAGTTTTGCCAGTAGAAGTCAAGGGAGTATAAAAACTTTCATTTTCTTCTCAGCAACTCTTTATTGTTTCAAACCAATTTAGTCTTCATCCAGGTCAAAATTCCATGTATAAAAAGCATTCTTTACATTTTTTCTGCACTGGCTATGGCCACTGCTGATATTAAGTAACATTTGCACATTTATACTACACAGTGTCTTTCAACTGCAGACAAATTAGATTGTTATATCTGTTTTACAGATGTGAGGCACAAAGGCACTGGATGCCTGCCCATACACAGAGGGATCAAATCCAGGAACTCTATTCTGCTCTTCTTTATAACTGGACACATGCAGAGCACCTTTACATCCTTTACACCTACTTTACCTTCCCAATTCTAGTATCAATTATTTGATGCATCCTGGCAACAGTCATTGTAAGGTAAACAGCCCAACCCCATATTAGAAGGAACTGCCAATACATGCTGTTTGTTTCTTTTAACACAATATGGCCTCGATCTCTGGCTGAGGGGTTGAAGATTTGAAGATAATCAGAAATAAATTGATCTTGGTAGTCTTGACCTACATGTGGTTTTATTTAAGTCTTTTGCTGGCTACCTAATTGCTGTACAGTGGAGCAGAGTGCTCAGATTATTACCACACTTACACTATGTAGCAGTAATGATGGTAACCAAACTGGAAGCTCCAGGTTTAGGAACCTGATCAACACTGCAAAAAGATTTGAAAAACTGAAGAAATAGTTGCTAGCTGCAGTAAATACAGCTGCCTAAACTTAAGATGGTTCCTTTCAGCAATTTATCACTTTAACCTACCATCAGCTACACCACCTTGATCTTTCAATGGATGCAAATTTAGAGAGATCCTAGAGTTTTGTAAGAGAGGGGTCAGGAAGTCCTTTTTGTACAGCTGAATCAAGTGGAAAGTTTTGAAATCTCAGTTTCACATATCAACAAAACACCACCAGCAACATTATAATCCTCCATATTAAGAAGCTGCCTTTTTCTCACAGGGAGATTTTGTTCTCAGAGGCTCACATCCTGAAGAAGTTGGGTCCCTTTCCCTTGAGGAATTTTGGCTGGGACTTTGTTTCCTAACTCAAGTGTGACTGTGAGAGCTGGGGAGGGGTGAGTGTGTACACAAAGAACATGTTTTCCAGGCTGTTTCCAGGGAACATGGGGCCAGCTCCACTAGAGAACAGCCCATGTTGTAACAGTGAGATGTCACTGCTGGCTTCCCCTGCACTGGGGCTCCTGAGCTGCAGCTGCACTTGTGCGGCTACTGTAAAAGCAGATTTTGGCAGCACAGCCCAGAACCATGGCTTACTTTGCCTGTAACCATTAAGCAAATCACCATAGAAAAAAAATTGCCACCAGCATGTGGTAAAAGTATGTCATACTTTTACTGTAAGTGATTTTGCTTTTGGATGTCTTGCTCATGCAGGCTTTGTCTGTGGAGGCCTAATGCAGGAGGGCTATGACAGCCTGCTTCAATACACCAGCACGTGAGTTCTTCCGTGCTTTATGCAAAGACCTGCCTTCAGGTGACATTAAATATTAAATTACTGGTGGAAACTGCACAAATTCCAACTTTGGACACTGCACAGTGTACTTAGTTCTGAACCACATCTTTGGGGGTAAAAGCCCACTCTTAGCATGCTGCATACATCTCTTGTTCCCAAGATGCTGCAAAACTGGAGTTCTGACATGATTAAAAAGTCCAGATTTAGCTTCATTTCTTGATGTTTCCTTAATGAACCAAATCCCTACAGCTCTTACAAACTGTCAGTCATTTCTCCAAGAAAACACTGCTGTCCTAGAGAAAGGTGAAGAGCTTCAAAGAACAGCTCTAGATGCCAGAGGTCCTTTTCCACATTCAGGGGACAAGGAGGCCACTGAGATGGACTCCAAGGTGCACTACAACACATCTCCCATGCAGGAGAAGTAACTGCATTACATTTCCATGGGGCCCTTTAACCTTCCAGTGCAACTTGTGCTCAGAAAGGCCTCTTGTACTGAGGTACTTGTGCTTGAAATACATTGATAATGAGAACGAATTAAGTGTGTGCTCTTTGATTATCAGATGATAAATTATCATGATTATCTTTGCTGCATCTTGAGAATTGCTTCCTCTCCAGCATTTAACTCCTTCTTGCTCTGAAGCTAGTCAACATACCATTAACTTCTCATATTAGGGCCCCAAAAAAACTGGCTTGCATTTATTATTTCTATGGAAGTCATATGAAGTTGAGGCATTAGTATTTCTACTCAGGACCACTTGGAAATACTGTTACAAGGAATAAGAAATGAACTTTATCATTTGGGACAAGATCCTGTTTGGGATAATTTCTATCTCAGTGCTGGGGTGTCTGCAGTAACTACAGTGTCCTTCAAACAAGCTCATCCTAGGTGACAACTTGGACAATATGTAGTGTTTAGTGACTGTGCTGACTTTGTCATGTTTTCTGCCACTACATTGATGTGCCAGTGCATTTGGTGGAGGAGCTATGCTGTGTTCTTGATGGGAGAGAGAATCTGTGTTCATGTACATAAGTACATTGCATTCTGCCAGATCAGCTTTCTGAACACGATTAAGAGCACAATTGCACTAACAGTTAGGCCAACACAACTGGCAGGGAGGTGGCAAATTGCAAAAAGAATAACAGCTGGATGTGGTAACAGAAAATTGGGAAAATGCTTCAGCTGGTATTGTTACAGAACATGTCATTCCACTGAAAAATAATGCATGGGCTTGCTGCATCAGTTGAGTTTAATCTGGATGATGTCACTGAGAAAGGCTTGCTTCCAGGAGTGGAAAAATGATTGCAATGTCAATAGAGGCAAATGATTTACCTATGCAGTTCCAGTAAAGGATCAAGCTTTGAATGAAAAGGAAAAACAAATGGATGAGCTAAATCACACGAAGGCTGTGTCTCATCCTGCTTTTAGGGTTTCTTCCCACTGTAAAGGTGCAATGAGAGAGGCTGCAGGCACCTAGTAATGATGGGTAACTGGGATCATCCCAGCTTCACAAGTCCTAGTGCCACATAATCCTATTGTGCTGGTACAGACACTCCGTGACCTCGACATCAGCGAATCTATCTCCAGGACTTCTGTCCTTCCCACCCTTCCTTTCCCACAGGAAGCACGACCCTCCCTGTGCTTGCTATGATCAAAGAAGTACTGCAAACATGCCAGGGCAAAGGGGACACCTGTCCTTGGAGAGGGGCACTGTGTGCTGTGAGCCCCTGGAGCTGAGCTGGGCTGGGCTGTGGAGCTGTGACAGCAGGGAGGAGTGAGGAACTCACCCCTCAGCCCCACTAACAGGGCCATTGCTTTTGGAGGGGTGAGGCTAAATAAGGTTAAATAAGTTCAAGTACTGGGAAAGAGAATCAAATTGTATCACTTGTCAGAAATATTTTACAACATCTAATGGCTTCTTTACATGACAGCTGTGCCAGGTAGCATAAAACACTGAGGCAG
Organism: Geospiza fortis; assembly: GCF_000277835.1. Taxonomy (NCBI): domain Eukaryota; kingdom Metazoa; phylum Chordata; class Aves; order Passeriformes; family Thraupidae; genus Geospiza; species Geospiza fortis. Next base: position 2,589,590 of record NW_005054326.1, on the reverse strand, counting down.
GACGAGCACCTGCCTGGAGGACATTACAAAATGGGCAGACAGGAGAGGGAAGGGATTCAGAATAACCAACCCCAGGAAACTACTGGAGTCCTCATACACTTCATGATGTGGATATTGAGAAAGCAAAGTTGAAATGCTTTTTCACCAACCTGTCTAATTAAAATTGTCTTAGCTGCGCTCCCCCGTATATTGGCAACTTTTAGTCAGCTCTGTGAAGGACATTTGTCTAATTATTTTATCTTATCTATTGCAGAAACCCAGATTTGTAGGTCTGTCTGTTCACACACCACTTGTACTCACAAAAACTCAGACAATCACAATGACATTGAAGGCAGGAGAGCTACAGAGGTGTCTCCATGAAGTAATTTCTCTTCTATTTTTCCAATGATTCACAACTTGCTTAGTTTACAAAGTCCAAACCAGTTTTGCTTCATTCTTTTGTATCATAACTTCCAAATCATCTCAAGTTTTTGCTCTCCTGGAAAGACTGACTCACAACCAACTTGTAAACCTTGGAACATCATTTTTAAAAAAGACAGACTGGAGAATTAAGAAGGTCGGAAGCAAGCACAAACATTAGGAAAGGATGGTGAACTACATTTTGAAGAAAGGACACCTTCTAACCTAACTTTTCAGTTTGCCTTAGCTTTTCCCTTCCTGCCTGCTTCTATAATTCCTACATTACAGAAATTACTAAGCTCACTGGTACCCATAAGTGGTGCAAAGCAAGTTGACATTCCCACGTCTTTTCTTTCTTCTTAACAAGTTTCAAGTGGAAAACTACTTTTCTAAAATACTTTGCTTACTGATGTGATTCCCTCCTCCCCCACCCCCCATGACTGGGGTCAATCAGTTTGGCACTGACAGCATGGGGCAGAAATACAGACACGGGCACACTGTCAATTTGAGGAGTGGGAGAAGCCCTCTTCAGCAATTTCACACAAAATGACATTAGGGAAAGCAAAGTGTCAAAAATTTCCCGTGAAGCCCTGAGAAAATCTGCAAACTAGATGTCTCACACCTCTCTGGCAGATAATAAACACAGAGCATATGGACCCAAGTACTGAATGTTCATGAAAACGGAGTCCTCCGTGTTTGAGACCATGCAGAATTTCTGAGGACATGAATGCAGTTGCAAAAAAGATTTACACCCTTGTTATTCAGGTGTTTGGATAACCAACAATGGAAGTTCAGAAAAGGTTTATTTGTGAGCTGGCTTAGTCCTTAATAAATTGCAGTATTTCTTTCTTATACCTTCTTCCAAAGCTGCTGGAATGGCCATTGGTCCTGTTCAATATTGTGTCCTCCCTGCTGTGACCAAATTTGTTGATTTAGGTCCTGAAACACTACTTCCCTCTAAGATTAACTCTCAAAAGAAAGCACTGCGATTGATTTTTAACAAAATGTTTTGTGATGCCTCATTTTGGATTTTTTCTAGACTTCCTCTTCCCCCCACTACCCCTGAGGTGTGCACACTGTGTGAAGAGGAGATTTCTCTTGTCAACCCAACCTCAGCCTTATTAATTTAGCACTGTCACAAGTCATGCTTTTGCAACTCTGCTGACGGAATCAGGTGGGAGGAGGAGGAGGAGAAGGAGGCTGACTCGGCAAGAGGAACCTTTTGTTTGCACGTAAATGCCTTGGTGTTATCAGAAGGAAAACAAGGAGTGAGCAGCATGCATTGTACAAAAAAAATAATGGCACTGTTACTGGTTTTCCCCCTGGTTCTTTTCAGTCTTTACCCTTTTGCTTAAGTAATGCTGCACACATGGTTTATCTTTTAAGCCTGGGAAGCAGCAACTTGAATAAAGCAGCAATTACACACTGGATGTACCCTCAGCGTGTGCACCCAGCCCAAAGTCAAGAATTCAGCTGACCCCTTCATCTGACTGTACCCTCTGGTTGCCTCCTGACATCTGAGTCCAACCCTAGCTATGAAAAATCCTCAGCAATACGTCATATTGACCAAAAATTCAATCCACCCAGCTGAATGTTAAAGTACAGACCAATTAGTGCCTGCTCAAGGTTTTGAAAGCACTGGCTTTCAAACTTGAAAAGCATGTCTGCATCTCCTGTGAATATCAGTGGCAATGGTTCTTCTTGCCTTCTCCCTTCAAACTGGAAGTCAGGATGGATGGATACCAATGCCTCAAGAGAAATCTGGGACTAATTCTGGGCCCCTGTCAAAGCCTAGTGGTTTCTTTGCTCCTTTCATTTGCTAGAACCCATATGAAATTGAAAAAATGGTACTGGGATATCATCAGGGTCCTTGCCTTCTCCAGGATTCATTTAACACCTCTGCCAACCTCTTAAAAAGACATAAAAGAGGAGGCAATTTTTAATCTCCTTTCATGGTGCAGTTGCCAACATCACAGGCTAAAGCTGCATCTCCTCAGGAAGAGAGAGCTGAGTGTGTCCATAGCTGTTATTTCCGAGTTGGCAGGCATGGTGGAGAGGCCTTTTGCTTGCCCTGATAAGGTCATTTGCATAACCCTACTTTGCATAATTTTTTTTCCTCTTCTTTTTCTTTCTCTCTCCACTCTGTAAGTTCTCCATGTGCCAGGGAAGCACTAGGAAATCCTTATATTAGCTAATTCCAATATTCATTCTATTAAACATTTACTGATTTATTTCATTTCCTGTAAAAAGCTGGTGTACATTTTGGTAACTCTATTCTTACACAATGTGAAACAAAAAAAAAAAATTATTGTCATTGCAAAAAGAATTCTGCTTTCTCTGTATAGGTTTCTTTCACATTCAGTCAAAATGTATGTGTGTTTTCTTTCTGTTTTTAAAAGAAAGCCTACTAATTACTTTTGTTTTAAAATGAACAATTGACATTTGTTCAAACTAAAAGTAATTCTAAACAAAAGTGTGATATCCATACTTACATTGTAAAAATTGAGATAAATGCAAAATTGCAAACAACCCCCATAAATAGTGGAAAGGAAGATGAATACCAAATTGGATCAGTTAAAGTCTTGTTTGACTAATAAACAAGACACTGAGAGCTGCATGGTTTAACTCATATTCCTGTGAGCAGTTCCAGTGATTTTAGTGGGGTGTCTAACTTGGAAAACTGACATCCAGGAAAAGAAAGGGCTGAAAACCCTTGTCCTTCTCTTAGTCAAATTATTCCTTAACAATACACATGTTTATCATGGTGTTTGTGTGTCACCTTAATTCCAGATTTTTTACTCTGGAAAGGACGATGCTGAAATTTGAACACATTTTGAAGTTCTTCCTACCAGAACAAATCCTTGCCTTATTTTTCATGGCAGTTTAAAAATATCAAGTGTCTTTAAACCAGTGGGCCTGGTGCCCTGTTTGTACAGAAAGAGAGAACACAGCAGCTCATCCTATAAGGCCTTGGTCCATGTGAAGGGCCAGGAGATGCTAATCCTAATTGAAATCAAATGACCTTCATCATTTAATTCAACAGGCCTGCATTATTACTCTGCATAATTGCACTGTCTCAGTTGCAATCATAAACCAGGACCCACAGTGTGCTTGGCAATGCACAAACAGGAGAGAAATACTATTTTTGCCCTGAGAGCTTCCTTGGATTGTAATCTCCATGCAGAGCTATTAAGAGGATGTCATTTATTGATATTTTCCCCAAATCCCCAGTTCATGAAAGCTGAACAAAACAGAAATGCTGGGGTAACACCATAGATTTTGCTATAGAAGGCACCATTTTGATCTCCATGGGCAGTAATTGAGGGGAAAAGGAAAACTGACAGTTTACAATACTTGGAAAATGGTGAGACCCCAACAAAGTTTGTTTGAATACACAAAATCAGACCAATTGAAAAAAATAAATGGAAGAAATTTGCAATATTACAAGGTTGGCATTAATCCAACCATTTGCATTCCAATTGCAGTCAAGATGCAAGTTCTGTTTTGTGTTTTGGTTTTGCAACACTTACTGTAAGGTCTACTTTGAGTTTTTAATTAAGAAAGATTTTGGGGTAAGCAAAATTTTCAGAAATTGTTACAAGAACTAGTTTGATAGCCAGTTCTAAAAGCTCTTTATTTCAATTTAGAATATTTTAGAAAAACAGTAAAAATGTTACATAGGAAGAACTTGTTTTAAAGACACTACTTTTATAGTATGAAAAATTTATGTCAAGAAAGTTTATTGACAGATAAGGTCTATTAATGACTTCACTTCTGAACTTTACTATTTATATTTACAAATTAAGGGTGTGAATTCTCAGTTTACTAATCTGCCAGTTGGATCACTTCTTTGCAGCCTTGAGCTGTTTCACTTTACTTCACTGAAAATATTTAATAGCCAAACTGTAGTGAACTTGAATTTTCCCAATCCTTTATCATGTTTACACACTGTATCACAGATTTCCTAGTGTATTATTAGCATTAGAAATTATTAAAACAAAATGACATTTTTAATGAACAATACAGTGCTTTCTCCTGCCATTATCCCCTCTATTGACTAAGGTTCACCCCCTTTCCTATTTAGCAGTACTTTGTGAAGTTATCCATGCAGTTCTAGAGCCCACACTTTGCATGCCCTGCATGTGTTGATGCATATGCAAGGTTTGTGTAATTGGAAGATCAAGGTTCTCACAGGCAATGTTAATTCTGACATTTCTTCACCTTTAAAACCTTAGGAGCTATAATGCAGAATAAATATACTGAGTGTAATTTTTTCCCTTGTCTTTAAAGTATGAGTAGTGGTGAAAAAAACTCCCCTCAGAAATTCCATTGTGGCATCATAATGAAACCTGCATGGGTCAGCAGCAGGAGGGTTGGGCCTTTTACAGCCAACTTTCAGACCTTTGGCACTTTTTGCTAAAGGGACAACAGACAGCAGCAGCAATATACTGTCATTTGTTATAGGAACCAGCACTCCAGGTTCCACATCAGACACCCTGCCATAACTCTGGCTCATTTTCCCAGCAAGTTGTGCAGCAGCAGGTGTATATGACAGCAGAAGGAAGGTGAGATTGAGAAATCCATTCTCCCAGCTGCACTTCACATCCCTCTCTCTGGAATTCTAGCTGTGCCAGTGGGCAATGCTGATCTCCCTGACCAGCCTCCTTGCTGCAGGCTCTTCCTTCTGCCCCACCCCAAGTTTGAGCTCTTCTCACTGTTGCCTGTGCAAGGCAGGTTTCTCCCTGGCCACATGGCCCAGCAGAGGAGTACTGAGGGTACAGGAGAGAATTCCTCTCTTTCTTCAAGTCTGTTCCAGGTCTTGGGGCACTGGACATTTTGAGAGTTCAACATCAATGTACTGATCTCTGTCCTGGCAAAGAAATTATCAGCTGCAGTAGGTAAGAAGCAGAAAACCTATCAAACCCAAGTTCTTATATTGGCAACTGTCTGGAAACCTGAAAAACAAAGGGATCAACTACTCATCCCAGAAAATGAGCCTGCAATTTTTCCCAGATACCTTCGATCCATGGCAGGTTACAAAACAGGACTGATGACTACATCTAACTCTGAAGCTGTTTCTTTGCTTCTTTCCCAGGAGACCTGGGATCCAGCAGTGCCTCACTCCTGTCTGCCCCATAGCTGAGAAGCAGCACTTGCAATCTGGGGTCCCATTTAGCCAAGAAATGACAGCCAGCTGGCCAGTGTCACCAAGCCAACAGCTGGACCAGCTGGCCAGGCTGCACACATTTCTAACTCAAGTCTGTTAATCAAACCACAACAGTCACTGGTGGCTGAATCAAGGCTGTACTGAAATTATACAATACTATAATACCAAACTAAAAGCTTAAAACACCTGCCTTTCCTAGTCTAGGGAGAGCAGACCTAAAGAAGTTCCTTCAGGACTTCATAGTCCCATTTAATTTGCTCTTAGCCTCAATATTTAAAACAAGACACACAGAAAAGCAAAGAAACAAATGACATGCCTTTATCAGATTCAAGAGGCTGAGGTCTGAAGAAAAACAGGAACATTAAAGTAAAAATGTCTGAAAGATTTTGCATCTTTTGGCAAAATATTGTCATACATACCTGGGATAAATCAGCCTACAGAAGAATTACATGTAGACAACAAACCCCATTGTGCAGGCAGTATTTAGGCAACAGATCACAAATGGAGAGGAATACTACCAACAAGGAGGCCTAAAGAACATTACCAGGATCCAGTAACTTTGTGTGAGGAATTGTAAAAATCATTGTGCGGTACAGATGAATTCAGCAGACAGCGTGGAGTGCTGAGGTATGGTGGGGACAGAGGGGAAAATTTGAAGAGTTGAAAGGGTAGATTGGTGAGAGGGAAGCTCAAAGTATGGTTTGTGAGGCTGGCACATCTCTGGGCTGACAGACTGACAGCTCTGAAGTCCTACATTGAGCTTGGCAGAGGAGAGATCAACGGGGGCAGAAAGAAGCACTACCATCCCAACATTACATAGGAGCAACCTGAGGCATGGCAAGGCTAAAAGGCAAGAGCTGTGGAAGGATTAAGGTCATTTGCAGGTACTTTTATTTGCCTTAGTGTTGCCTAAGGTCCCAGCCAACTGCAGAGGCAACATCATGACCACTGAGATTGCATGTTTATAGAGAGCTCTCTGGCATCAGGGTGTTTTCCTCAAATTAATTTTGCACTAAATCAGTCAGCCTTGGACTGATTAAACACTGGCAGTCGTAGGCCAGTTCCCAAGAGCTAAGAGTTGCAGGCAGCTCCTAAGAGTTGCTTGCAGGCAGTTCCTAAGAGCTCACCAAGCTCCAGTGCTGCCCAGCACAAAATGACAAGAGATCTCTGATGGAGCCTGGAGTGTCATTCATAGCAAGTTATTTGACAGTCAGAGCATCCTTTTTGCACCAAGGTAAGACAAAATCCAAGTGAGTGATACAAAGTGGTTCTCCAGAGACTGCCAGGGTCTCTGGTACCTAAAGAGGGGACCCTCCCTCTTTAGGAAAACAACTGGTGGGAGATATGCAACATTATCAAAATGTTCTTCCATCAGGCAATGGCTTTTTTCCTCAACTGGTTGCAAGCTCCAGAGCCCACCCAGCTCACAGTGGGACCCTTTATTAGAGCTTTCTTCAGAGCCCAGTAAGTGCTGACCTAACTGACCCATGGGGGGCTCCCATGATAAAAACTCATCCACAGCTTCCAGAGACCTGGGTTCAACACCACCAAGTTACAGTGCCCAGCTCAGTGAAGGCTTCAGCAGTCAACAGCAGCTGTGGGTTTTCCAGTGAGAAGTTCCCCTGTCCTATCAGCCCAGATCACTCAAGACAGTGGTTGGCTCTTCCTGCCCCCAGCCTCCCTCTCCAGGTGACGGCGCTTCCTCAGCCGCTGTGGTCTGTGGCCTCCAGTGCCTCCGTTATCTGCCCCCTGCAGCCTCTCCTCTGACAGGAAGCTTCCCCAGAGTTTTCCATCACAGGAAATTTCCTGTGGGGAAGCACTCAGTAAGCAAACAAAGAGTTCCTTGGTACAAAAGAAGAGTGAACGTGCACACAGCTGTGAGGAAAACACCGAATGCTGAAGCAGCAGAGGCGAGGGCACCGGGTCACAGCCCAAACTCTGTGAGGAGCACCAAGCTACCTGAGAGGCTCAGAAATTCCCAGGTGAGACCACTGTGATCAAGTCTGGCTCACAAGGCTGAAGTTTAAATGTCACAGTCAGGTTCTGTTTGACTTCTCTGAAGAGTCAACAGCCTTAATGTCACACTGAGCACAGACCACAACTCAGGCACCATTTCTGGGGCTTTTTCTGTGGCAGGGAGGTCAAGGACTGGTACAGGCACACAGATGAAGCTGTGACTGCAGTCTAGGATGAAGTGCCAAATGTCCACATCAAGCTCACTCTGCCATCACCTAATAATGGGTTTGACACCCCCTGCATCACAAATTCCCTCTTGTGGAGGATCTAATCATGCTCTGTACACACTCTTACAAAAAATACATTTGTCGTCAGATTGGCCAGTTTCCTTTTTTATAAAATTTGTGCTCCTGGTGTCTTTTTTCTTCTGTCCTTGACTCTTTCTGCCCTTTGAGCTACTCTCATTTCCTCCTATTATCCAGTTGTCTCTTCCCTTCTTTTTTGCTACAGCATTTTATGTTAGCATCCTGTGCCCTTCCTTTTTTGTCTCCTTACTCCTCTCTCCAGAAACAGATCCCCTGCTCCCTGCAAGTGTTGTTTAAGAGGACTGCGGAAAGAGATGCCCACCTGCTATAAGCAAAAATAAAGATCACTCCAAAAGAAGGGTCTTCCATGCTGAAACTCTGGCAATCAGCACAAGTTTCTGGCATCACACAGATTTAATACAACATGTGGGCCATGGCTTGTTTGGCGATTTGAACTTGCCTGGAAGTACCAACAAGGAAGCCTCATGCAGGGACATGGGCAAACCCTGCTGGAGAGTACAGGCTGACTGGCAATGTCTTGTAAATCCTGCAAGGTACAGTGGGGTACAAAGTACAGGTACCATGGACACATTTCAGTGAAGAGGTCTCCTTCTAGCAGCATCAAACTCTGGGATAGTACCATGTACACTGAGTTAGTCTGTCAGGTGGGCAGGAAGCATGGGAGTAGGAGCTGAGGTGACCTGAAATTTTGCACCATTCTTGTTTTCTTTGGTTTTGAGAGTAACGATCTGCAAACCCACTCTGATTTACCATTTGTTTATGCTGTGGAATTTTAAGTGTCTAGTTCAGGCTCTTGTGAGCTATGTGACTGCAAACGGCAGTGCCAACTATTTTCCACCCTCTTCTGGTTAATTGCAGCTGTGGTAAAGGGACTTGTGCCAAGGGACCCACAATGCTCTGTTCCACAGGAAGTCCTAAGATCTCTTCCTGCACAGGAAATTTCCTGTGGTCCAACAGACATTCCTCTTGGCTTTTATCACTCACATACATTTGTTTTGGCAAATATCTGTTCTTAGGAACAACAAGAAATGGACAAAGAAAAAGCAAACACTGCCACAAAGAAGGAAAAAAAAAGGCAGCTATGGTTAGAGTAACAAGCATGGTCAAATTAACCTCTGTCACACATGAAAAAATATGCTACTGGAGCTGCCTTGGGAGGTTTGCTACCTTAGACATTATTCAGAAAAAAAGTCTCTTTGATATTAACAGATACAATGTTTTTTGAAATTCCACACACAAGTTTTCTTTCCCTTTTAGAACATTTTACTGATGCATTTTCCTAGAAATACGCTAGGCAGTGTAAGAGGAATTCTGGAGCTTTCCTCTCTTTGCAACCTTCATGTAATTATGGCCCTAGCTCTGATCTCTAGCACATCATTATCAGCAAAGTTAACAGAAGGAAATGCTTAAAAAGAAATGCTCTGGTTGTATTTCACAAGACACACCCTCCTGCAGCAAATCAAGGACCTTCCCAATTCCTCAGAACCACAAGAAAGTTATTATTTTAGAAAGGGAAGAGAATTCAGTTTCAATCTTGCAAATTCTTAAAGCTATGAACCCCAAGAGATATCAGATAAGATTTTCAGATGCCTTTCCGTGCTTCAAAATAAAGGTAAGGGCATAGGGGAACTCCTAGAAGTGCTCAAGAGAGTGAGAGATCTAGATTGCAGATACACTCCTGAAAAACCCAAAAGGCACCTGTTTGCTACCTTCATTCACCTAAGGGAAAAAAGTCTAGGAGCCAAAGGTTCAGATGGGAAAATCTTTTCACTATGAGGACAGCAGAGTGCTGGGACAGGTTGCCTAGAGGTGTGCAGTCTCCATCTTTGGAGGCTGAAAAGACCCAACCTGACAAAGCACCAAGGGACTTTGGCCTCAGAGCTGACCCTGCTTTTAGCAGGAGGCTGGAGTAGAGACTGCATAAAGTCCCTTTGGACATGGATTATTCTGTGATCCTAAATGTCTCTGTAAATGCAACTCACTGACATTTAAGTTCTAATTTGACACTACTTGAGAGCAGAGTTAGAGTTTACTATCCCAAGTAAAAGACAGAATTTTTGAATGAACTTCAGTGAAAATAAAGGGGAACAGATGATATCCTGTAAACGAGGTGGTTTTTCAAATAATTTAGTGAACACTTATGATTCCAAACTGTCCTGAAACTCACTTAGCAACTACAGGCCCTTCAGTCCTCCCTACATCAGCTCCTTTGCTAGGCTTATTTATCCTGACAGCAGACTAAGGAGAACAGTCAACACTACCCTGACATTCCTTCCTATAGGCTTTTCCTGGGGTTTGTCAGCCTGCACACAGCACAGAAGCGCAGAAAAAATGAGGTTAGAAGACATCTTAAGGCATCCCCCAAGCCCAATTCCTGATCAAAACAGGGTCAACCAGAGCAGGCTGCTCTGGGCCACATCCACTTGGGTTTCGAGTATCTCCAAAGACAGAGACTCTGGAACCATTCTGGGTAGCCTGTTGCAGTGTTTGACCATGCCCCACTAGAGGAGTTTTCCTTCAGTGTAAATGGAATATGTCATATTTCAGTTTGTGCCCATTTTCTCTCTCTTCTTCACTTTATTCCATCAAATCTTTATACATAGTGACAAGACACACCCAAGCTTTCTCTTCTTGAGGGTAAACAGCTGCAGCTCTCACAGCCTATCCTTTCATGTTAGATGCTCCAGTCCCTAAATAAACGTCATGGTTCTTCATTGGACTTCCTCCAGTATGTCCATTCCTTACCTGTACTGGGGAGACCAGGACTGGACAAAGCACTGCAGGTACAGACTCCCAGGGCTGAGCAGAGGGAAAGAATCCCCTCTCTCTACCTGCAGGCAAGGCTCTGCCTAATGCATTGCAGCATTGGCCTATCTGTGAGACTAAGGCAGAAAAAATTATATATTTCTATGCCACCATCAGAAATTTTATATCCTACTCTGAAACATTAGATCAGGTCAACCAAGAATTCAAACATGCAGGTTCAGAGGCAAAGCTTTTCCTTTAGTTTTTAAGGAAAACAGATTACTAAGAATTCAACTTCTTTTTTTTTTTAGAGGTGATGTGCTTTGTTTGCAAAAAGAAAAACAAAAAAATCCCCAAGGCATGGAAAAGACTTCAGAGCTAACCTTGCTGTAAGACAAAGCTTTGTTAGGAAGTCACCAGGGATGGAATGATGGACCATGCAGGTGTGAGCACAGCACCCAGACTTCAGGGGGATGGCTGAAGCTCACTCCTCACTCAGCCAGTCCAGGGCAGGAAGGAGAAGTGCCAGAGTTAATCCAGCAGCTACTACAATAGACATTTCCCACTTCCAAGGAAGGCAATGTGACAGAGAATTGTCCTACAGTATAGATGAGGCCATGACACCAAGGACTGCCAGTTGGACACTTAAAGTGAGTTTAGCACTTACTTTTCTTCTGAACATCTGAACATGCCACGAAAGCTTTAGTGATCTATTTATTATACTTTGAGTATACAATTGCACCATTTCCTGGAATGTTTTGCTCTCTGGACCAGATAATTTGTTATGTTGAAAGTGCCAATGTTACACCCTGTCCAGTAAAAGTCATTACCCTTATGTAGTTTGAAAAATCTGTTGTGGGCATTGTACAATCCATAGAGAACTTGGAATTTTATACACAGATCATTTGTACACTTGCAAGTACCCAGGGTTGGTTTCCACTCAGGTTTCCTAGACTTTTAGGGACATTTAGATTTGTATTGGGATTTTATTTTCCCCATTACACCTTCCTAAAAATGTGCCTGAGTTCTCACTATTTCCATTCTTCTAGCTTTCAGACACTATTTCCTCATTGGCAATTCCCCATCTTCCTCTCCCATTCTCAGACAGTGAGACATAAAAGCACTGAAATTTAAATACATGCTTAAACACACCCATCTGCAAGTTAACCAAGAAAGAGAAATCTAGTGCAAAGTAGCACAGGATGACTGTAGTTTTTGAAGAAGGCATAGTACATAGTATAAAGAAAAAATACATCAGGTAGCCAGGATGATAACTGGCTATTTGATCATAATCCATCTTTTAAAGCAGCAACAAATTCCTGCAAATCACCAGCAGCTGACAAAGCAGATGCAGACACACACACACACACACTGAATGACCTCATGAACTCCACCAGCACATGCAGGTGTGAACTAAGAACATGGATGCACTGGGTGCACATCTGATCTCACAGACTGAAATGGGCTGGCTGACTCTGAGACCTGCTGTGATCTACATCACAACAAAACTCTGTTCATCAGCTGTTGATAAATGCACGTGCCAGATAATCAATAAGCAAGAAGAATTATTGACGTGGTGACCTCATTCAGCACCTTGTTCCTGTTTCAGGAAAACAAACCTTCACATGCTTAGAACGAAGTCCTAACAGTCAAAGCTTAAAATTAACAACCCCAAGTATTTCTCAGCACAGCCCCTGAACTGAAAGACAGAACAGAAACTGAGACATAATTAAGTGTGCTTAGAGCTGTGAGCAGTGGTCATGTTGCAAGAAGCTCTCTTGAGAGGGGAGCACAGTAAATCCTAGGAGATTACAGCCTGCAACCACCAAAATGTGCCTCCTAAGGAAACCACCAGGAAACAGAGCTGGGAGGAGGAAAATACTAGAGCTTTTTTGTCTCTCTTCCTGACAGCATTTTGCTAAGTTAAAATCCATAACACCCATCATTTATGTGGCAGAAGCTTGGATGAGGTTGACTTTAAAGAGGTGAGCTGCACCAGGGATATGAACTCCTGAATTTTGGGCAAGCTTCCTTTGAGAAGCTGCAGAGGACATCCCCAGTGCTATCCAACTGTGTGGTATCTGCCTCTGCATCCACCTCAGTGTGACATTATTCACATGGCATCATCAGCAAAAGTCAAAACATTGTGTCTCAATGTTCAAAGTTAAACATGCCCTTGCACATGCAAAGCCTACTCATGCACCAACCAGTATTTTTATAATGCAATGCAACAAGGACCTTGCCTGAATAAAGTCATGTAGCAATGGTTTTCCTGCAGTACACTTAAAAAAAAGTTTAAAAAGCAGATGCTGGACCATTAAATCATAAAGCAAATCACTGACACAGAGCTTATTACCACTTGACTTCTTTTGATCCCTATCACACTTCTAAAAAAGTGGAGTCTCATTCTTCTGGTGATACCCTTACAGCTGCAGAGATAAGGTGGAAGGCTTTTGCAGGACCACAGCAGCAGGTGATTGAAAGACTCCTTAAGGGACCTTGTCCAGTTGTGTTTATTCTAATTTTCATTGGGTTGATCACACCTTTCATGATTTTTTTTCATTATTAAAAGTATTTCAGAAACCAGGGAGAGGAAATAATGAAGATTCAGGGTTTTTGTAAGAGATATGATACAGCCTCACTTGTTTTCTCTTTGTCTTGTGTGTATATGGAATTTACAATTTAATACCAAGTTCCTATGAGAGGACAATGAACCACAGTCAGTGTGTTCTGGGAGACATTCAGACAAAAGCTGAAGGAGCCCTGGCACATGTGAACATGTTTACAGGACTTCTCTCTGCCTCATACATCCTTTTAAAGCTGAAAACCGTGCCTTGCCAGGAAATAAGCTTCAGGAAAAATTGCTTCCTTGTCCTTTTTTTTTCCCCTGGCTGCTCTTACATTTGAGGAGTAGAGGCTTCACACCCATAGATCAGTAAGCCATTATTAAAAAAAAAAAGGGGAAAACCACCATAACCAATTAAGTACTACTATCAGGCTGTGGGGAATGTCTTTTCACTGCTTTGAAGAGCACAGATGAGGATTACCAGATTCTGCAGAGGTGCCACCTCTGCACTTTCTACTCACCTGTGGCCCCTGTGGGCTAGGCAGGCTGGCTGAAATTCAGATGCAGCACCACAAGACTGCCTTTGATGGGACCCTGTGCATGTTAGCTTAACCAGAGTAAAGCTGATTTGGGGAAGCCCCCAGGAGTGATGTCAACAAGCACTTCAAAAGGCCATTTACCTATACCTCAGGGCAGAGTTTTATGAGCACTTTAGGTTGGTTTAAAGTGGCACTGTGACAATAAATAAGTCCTACCTACTCCCGTCTCGTGTTCCAGTTTTCACACAGCTCCCCTGAAACTTGTTAGTGTTCAAGTAGCTGTACAAACACTCTGATCAGGGAAATTAGCAAGGTAAAAGAACCAAACCTGACTATTTTCTCCCAACATTAGTTTTAACCCAGAGGAATTTCTCAGCCTGAATATTTCAGCAGCAGAAATTTTGCCAGCAGCCAGCACACAGGTGGGAATAACAGCCAGAGCAGCAGAAGGGCAAGACTGGCATTTTCAGCAGGGGCATTACATGACCCTACTTTACTGTATTTGGTGAAACTGGAGCCTCCAATTCCCCTTCTCCAGAATACATTAATACCCCCTTCCTCTGGGGGAACTCAAAGTTTTGAAAGTCCCTCAGTGAAAATGATATTTCAGGATCTTGGTGGGAAAGCATCACCATAATACACACCCACATTTATCAGCAGCCAAACCAAGGGCTGCATTAGCAAACAGCCCCCAGTGAATGCCACATGGTCAAAGGCACAGAACACTACCAAGGCTTTCATATTGCCTCTATGGCATGTATAGACAATTAGCATGCTGTCAAGGTCTTCCACTCCTTAAGCCTGTGAAAATATATCCAATACACTGCCTTCAGCATACCAAACAATTTCTTCATAAAAGAGACTTAATCTCTTAATGGTTATTTGCTGAAGAGCTCCTTGCTGTGTTGAAGAGAATTATAATAGTTGATGGTTGGAATCCTTGTACATGTTTTGTTATTATTGTTTTACTGATGATTGAAGTCCTAACTGTGAAGGAAATGCCGGCGGGGTGAAGTGACTGACAAAACGCTGAGTTTTCTAATTTTTTAATTTGTTCAGTTGACAAGTGGGTTTTTTCTTGGCTTCCCTCCCCCTTCTGATGCTGCACCATCCAGTTAAGCGTTCTCTATCACTTTCCATGACACTTCTGTATCAGCAGGGAAGTCAGTGCTTGGGAAAGCAGGAAGCACCAGCCACCAACAAAGTCTCTGCTGTAGACTAGAGAAGAGCCTCTCTACATGACTCTGCCTCAGGCCTGGGATAACCCTGAGACACAAAGGTCATTCTGAGCTTTGAGAACCTGTTTTGCTCTCTGATTCCTCCAGGCCTGGCAGATACACCTGAGCTCACAGATACACCTGCAGTTTGTTTAATGACAGGGGATGGATGTGCATGGACAGTTCTTCAAAGAGAGGGCAGATGTCATCCATTCACTTAGCAAAAACCACTGGATCACCACCAAGTGTTTATTTGCAATCACTGCTTGTATGATTTGGACTCAAACCAAATCTCTTCATGTTCCCTTGATCCAGCCTGTCCTCCCTTCTCACTGGCCCATTTTTCTCCTTACTCTATTCTGTGACTGAAACAAAAATTCATGCTTAGTGGGTCTTTAATGTATGCTACATGGCTTTCATACTTATGGGTTCTGGAGAAGTGAAGATGGTGTGGTGCTGTATGAAGAAAGACTATCCCAATAAGGAGAGGATTAAAAAAGTTAAAAAAACCCAAAACACAACAGACAGGAGATATAAGACATAATGAGCCCCATCTTCAAAACATTTGAATTCTGGTGTGTTTGAGGATATGGGAAGAGAGGGAAGAAGGTTGTTAGAGCAGATTCATGTATTGCAACCAGACCTTACATAGCTGAAGTTGTTCCATGTGTCTGTCTGTGGCTACACGAGAGGCTGAGAATCAAGAGGACAGGGATCATCTCACTGGAGCAATTTCTCTAGTGCAGCCTGAGATTCCCTCATTTGTCTTCTTTATTACCTCTGCAAGAATTCCTGTTTCAGCACCTTGTTTCTCACACTACAAGGATGGAATGTGATAAAGCAGAACCTGGTCCAGAACAATCACAGCCACACAAGTAATAGACTGAGACTGAACTTCCTAATTTCCTTTAGCATTAAGAACACCAGAGAGCCTCATGTGAAAGAACTGACTGGAAATGCTGGCTCTGAACCAACCCCAGCAACACTGTTTCTTTGTTTTCTGAAGTTCTTGAAGATACCTGGACTATGAGGAGCTTATGTCCTCCACTTAAAATTGCTTATTTAAGCTGAAAATTTTAATGCATTACTGCACTAATTTTGTTGGCACTCACTTGAAATAATCAGACAGCTCTCAACTAGCAACAACTTTATGTCCTTCCTAACTCACCCCTCTATAGTTGCTGACACCTCTGTGGCACTGCCAAGGAATATGTTTCTTCAAAGACAGCTACTGTCTTTTAATAGCCACCTCTTTATATTTACGTAGTTAGTAGTCAGCTTTACATTTACCTGGAAAGTAAATAGTTGGAAATCTACGACTGACAGAAACCACCCAGGTAAGTAAAACACCACTAATGTGAAGTACTTCCCTTTTGTTACATAAATGTAACATGTGCCAAGGCCTTTAAAATAAGACAAAGGTAAATATCAGTATTGGTCTCAAATACTGAGGCTTAATTCTCTTTTCCTTTTACACAAGTTTTGCACTGCTGCAGATCTTTTTCACTGAGATCCTTCTGAAATGACATCAGGAAGACAGAAAACCCCTTTACGTCAAACAGTCTAATCAGTGGCTCTTAAAATGAATTACAATTACACTGCCTTTCACACTACATGAAACACCTCAGAAAATCTGCAGTTGTTTCTATGTGCTTGAAGAAGAACATGCAGCAAAATCCCACAGGGAAAACAAAGTCAGAGCAGCTCTTTCTGAAGTTCCCAGCATGTGCGTTCAACCACTGAAGTGAAAAACCACACCAGTAGTTTTGTTTAGACCAGTACCACCAGAAACCTTTCCCAAAATGCAGCCATTGTCTGTCAGTGTTTGCAGACTCCCCTGACCATTTGGGGGATGGACCATGGAGCAGAATTAAGTTGTCAACAACAGTCCTGATAACTACAACTGAGGAAACGTATCCCCGGCTCATGTTTTGTTCACTCTCTGTGCTCCTCCAAGTTACTGTTGTGTGCTACAGACTTTCCACCCCTCCAGTGCCGACTCTGGAAACTCAGATGTGCTGGGATAAGGCACTAAGGGGCTCCAGCTTCTCTCAGCATTGCTCAGGGCAAAGGCACATGGCTGCATTCAGTTACCCTTCCTCAAACGCTCTTTAAAGGCAAGCCTGTTAGATAAACTTCTATTTGTCAATGCCTTTTGACCCACATTCCCTATTCTTCCATCCTCTTCAGACAGAATTATTGCTAAACCCCTGGAATAATGGAAATAAGCACCTTTCACTGGCGGATTTAAACATATTTTCTAGAAATTAATGTGTTTATCCTTGCAAAGGACCTTCTTCTAAATAGGAAAAGTAAGGAGCATCATGCAATAAATTGTCACAGCCAGTAAAAGATTGCAGAAGGCTTGATAACCTGTAGATCATTAAATACAGCAAATAGGACAGTTTTTACCAATAATGCAAGCCTTGGGCAAACTCATGTAAGTGAAGAATGACACGTAAACTCTCTGTTTGACAGTCAGATAAAGAAACCACATCCATCATTGTGCTGAGGAGTCTCACCAGTTGATAATCACCCAATAAAATGTAAGAGTATACTGATTCATTTATATTCATTGACTAAGCCTTCAGAAAAAATCAACTGTTTCTGCTGGAATAATGTGTTTTGCACACATTTGCAAGTCACATGATACCAAATATGCCAGTTTTCTATCCCAGGGCAGGTAGCTTATAACTGGATCTCTGTTTTTCTTTTTCACAGAGCAGACCGAAGGTCTCTTGTGTAGCCTCCACTCTTGGGTTCACAGAAAGCACCTCTGTAATTCCCTAACTCCTCACATAATCCTTTTGCTCCTATCAACTCTCTCTCTCATCATCTCAGTCTGAGCTCTAATCCCTTCCACAAATATACACATGTTCAGTCTGCATGGGACACAGGTTTTTGTGACAAGTTATAACCATAGGAAAGTCAATAAATCTCAGGTGTTGCACACATCTCAGGCACTCTCATAAACCTTGACTCGGAAAACTCCACAGAGAACTCCACATTCACATGAGCAGCACACAGGGCTTTAAGGTCTCCAGGTTTAGAAGAGACCCCTAAATGGGTCTGTAGGAGACTGGAGGAATGGTTGACTGATCCAAGACTGGATAAGTTAGAGTTTGCTGAGTTGGCAGAGTGCCTTACTCTGCCTGGATGCTGTAAAATGTACTAAGTACCTTATTCTATTTGAGTATTTTGAAGTTATCAAGCAAAACCTGTTATTGACCCTCCTGAGAATTTGGCTGTTTCTCCCGTGCACCAACCAGCGTAAATCCAAGTATCTTTCCCTAAAACCATCAAGCAGGCTGGGGCATTAGAGGATCAGCCTTCAGAAAGCATCCCCAAATTGAATCCTCTCTATACTAATCCTGTTTAAAATAGTACCAGCTCCATCAGCTCCTCAAACTGCTCCAGCCATTAATCCTGCAGGATGATTCTTCCAGAATCCCACTCCTCCAACACGCAGGTACACATCTGACATATCCCAGATCAATGTGCTCATGGCCATTAATGGTTTTGGTTTTTTTACTCATGCAAAGGCAGAGGCTGGTACTGGCTTTTTACTTACCTTAATCACTTAATTATCTTAATTTCTGTAAGACTCATCCCTACAATAGCCAAGCACCCTTGTAATAATGGAAGCTGTAGCGCTGAAAGACAAAAAAGGTATTCTGCCCTTACAGGCATAACAGGGCCTGAGATGAATTTACAGAGTGGAAACAGCAGTAAAACAATACAACCTAGTAGTTCACTTATGGGAGAGTACCTAGGATGTACTCTGGTGGGCTTAAGGTTTCTAGGTAAGAATGCAATGTTATTTAAGTACAGAATATTGCTGAAAGCTGAAATGTGCATCATTTCTGGGTTGGTGCCTGCATTGCACCTTTCACAGAAATATTTGTGGTGGAGTTGGAAATTCTTTCTATATCCCAGAGTAGCTGCTGTCACAGGCCATACAGGATCCTATGAAAGTACAAAGGAAAATCTTTAAAGCACTAGGGAACACTTCAGACTTTCAGGGCACAGCTTTAACACCAACAGCAGTGTTGTGAGTATTTTCTCTTCGTGCTACTTCTTTGACTGCATGGTAAATCTGAGGCAGCAGCCCTCCAAACAACTCCTGTGGTTTGGCACTGCACACACACTTAGCCAGGTACTCCTCATACCCTCCTGTGCGTTAAGTCATTGAACAGGGAAGAAGAAAGGTGTATTTATTCTCTCTGTTCCAACAGCTACAGAGAACGCACAGCCCTTCAATGCTGATGCATCAGTGCTCATGTTTATTTAGTAACTCAGACTGTTTCTCGAAATTGTGCAATTCAGCCCATGGAAATTTCCTTGTTTGCATAATTCTGTCATGTCAATGTTGTTGGGGTTAAACTCAAAACAAAATGTTGCAGGATGATAATTTTAAAACTAAATCTCTTAGTAGGAGGGGGCATATTTTTATGCTTTTCTGTTTTGTTTTTTTCTTTTTTTTTTTTTTTTGGGGGGGGGAGGGGGGGTGATTTAAGTTGACTTCCAGTAAGGCTCAAAGGTCATTTTGAGTTGAACAAATTGCATTCACAAGTCATGCTCTTCTGAGCATAAGCAACACAATTCCCAGAGTCTTAGACATAACAGTTGAAATGGTATTTAGTAGTTCTGGCTCATCACCTCCCAGATTTCCTGGTCACTAGTTTAACACATACTAGAAAAACCTGAATTAGTAACAATGAAATACAGAAGTTCTATCCTACAGCTTTTCCCTTTTCTGACCAGAGTTTCTCAAATGTGTGCAAAACTCCATCCTTAACCCCTGGACAGAGCTCTTTGCAGACTGCTGCTCACCAGCAGCTAAAGCATTATCCTGATTTTCATGGTAAATCCAACTCACCTAGTATTGTCATGCTTGTTGTGCCTCCTTTGTGCTTCTCTTTTTCCTCTCTGAATTTTAGGCTGCGGCATTAAGCTGCACACCCTCATTTATAGCAAATAACAGCCATCAGGCTTTGGTTTTACTTATTTTGTTATATCAGAACGGTTTCATGTTTTCCAACCAGGGCCATGAATCTGTAGCTGTCAATGATGTAAACAGGCCCACTGATGGAGGGTTCAAAAAGAAAGAACAAGGAAATGTCAATGACATGTGCTTTTAGAACACTCTTTCCTTTTCAAATATTAAATAGAAAAGAGCTACTTCTGAGTGGCGATTTTCATTAGTCAGTGGTACGTCACCAACAGCCTTTTCCAGGAAATGTGTAATCAGGGCACTCCCTCAACTCATACTGGATTTAAAAATAATAATAGTTATTTCATATGACTAACTTCCTTAGAAAGGAAATTTCCCTAAGAAAAATATCATTTTGGCTCGGTTTTTCAGAGATATAAACAATCTTAGTGTCAGTATGAAGAGAGAGATCACATCCCTTCACTTGCTTCAAAAAAGCTGACTGCCCATCCTCAAAAACATTTAAACCAGACAGTTATGGTCACATTAGTCTAGCTAGGCAGAGCTGAATCTCTGACATGTGTAAAAGAGTCAAGGGAAAAGCAAATGATTATGGATTCGAGACTGCTGAACTGAAAAGACATTCTGTAAAAAGGACAAATATTTTCCTTTTGAAATTCCAGTTCATGGATTTCAGAAAGTCTTTCAAAATATTTCCAAAGAGACTTTGAAAGATAATTGAAAAAGTAAACCTACTGTCTATACCCCTTGCTTAGTTGAATTCTGCTTGCAACCTGTCCTGGAAAAAAATTGTAAGAGTAGCATTGGAAAAAAAAAATGCAAATTACTAAAGACTATGAGGAGTTTGACTTTGCCTGTCTTATCTGTACCTTATGCTGTATTTTAATTCAGGTCTTCACTACCATGTTATCCATCTTTTAGTAAAGCAAATTACATGAGGAGCCACATCATTTTCACCCTTTCCCTTCAAGTAACATTTGTTCAAATACCAAGAGACGAATTTCCTGGAGAAAAGCATTACATCCTTCAGCAGTTAAGAAGTCAAACACTTTCATATACAGTCAGACATAGTGATTGAAAATGCCTAAATAGGGATTGTGCAAGAGAGGAAACTCATGTCCCTAATTTTCTCTTTCAACCTCAGTGTTCTCCACACCAATCCAACTTTCTCATGGGAAGCAAACGCAGCTGGTGTAGGACAGCCTCTGTTGAAATTCCATGTTGAATTTCCATCACAGTCCCTGCTTGGGCAACATACCAACCAGCATTGTTGCATACCTCTCTCCAGATCCTCAGGAGATGAACCTACCTCAGCTCCCAGAGCTGCCTGGAAAGCTTTATTTTATTTTTAATTTGAAAACTCTCTCAACACAAACATATAGATATTTAGAGGAAGTAAAACACAGTTGAAATGTTTACATTTCTTTCCTGTTAACATTTCTTGCTGCAATAGATTTGTGATTGTAAATTACACTGAGGTGAAAAAAGAAGCATTTCAAATGATCAGGACAAAATCCAGCTGGATAAAACACCAGTTACTGTCCTGACAACCCACAACTCAGAACAGTAGAAGAATCTGAAGAACAGCTACCTGGAAATGATCTTTGGCTTTCCTATTCCTTCCCCAACTTTTCTGATACCAAACCTGCTGAGCTTTCACAAACATTGCATATATTTCATGCTGCACTGTAGCAGAAGCAAACAGTTTAGCAAGAGAAATGCCCACAAATATTTGGTAGCAGGCAAACATATACAAAATATAACACAAGGAACTGTTCTGGAGCAGGGACATGTACCATAGCCCAGCTTTCTAATTTCAAGCAGAAATACAGGCTACATGGAGGGACAGAGGCCAAGGTCCTAAAACATCATCTGCAAGAGTCAGGGTAGTAAGATGCATCCAACCTCACCTCTCCAGCCTTTCCTTTGTCCTCAAAGACCTTGCATTGGTCTTCCATAGCTATTCCTATGAGAGGAGTAATTGCCTAAAATATATTTAAACTTCATCATGGCTAGTTTTTAGCTGATTAGGGAAATCCCTATTGACCCACTACTTCCACAAGTGAAATGTAAGATTTCTGTCTTCTACCACACCAGCAAGAATGTCTACCAGGAATCTCTGAGCTTTCCATGTGGAAGCAGGAACAATACCTTTAGGGATCAGTCGTGATTTTCATGTCCCTTTTCTACCTCATTTCCTTCCAGCACTCTTTTGATATCAAGCCAAGAACAAGCAGTGTGTGCATTTAAAGCAATAAAAAACCAGCACAAATTAGGTGTCCTCCCACCCACATTTTACTGGAACTCACTACCATGAAGCTGAACAGTGATTAGAATGGCACCTAATTAACAATGGAAACCTGTTCCACACAAAACCTTGGTGAAACTGTTTTATTTTATAAGCAATTCATCACTGTGCTCTCACTCAGATCTCCTCCTGGTATGGCTATAGCTGCCACCATTACAGGATGCCACCTGGATTTTATTTCTGAGTAGATTAGAAGTAATTCTGTGGAGCTTTTGCTCAGAACAGAAAGGTGACAGAAATGAGCACCATGTTGTCTGGGGGGAAGATAAGATAATGGGAGCTCACAGTTGGAAAGGACGGATGACAAGCCCACAGCTGTCTGAGGCTGTGTCAAGCACACAAAGAGAGAAGGGCACATCACCCAGTCTAAGCAGGAGGCAGGCAATATAGAAAGTCCAACGACATTTCTTTGGGTGGAGATTAGCTGACACGTTAGTGAGGACAAAAAGAAGAGAAACTTAGGCAAACAGAATGTAGTCTATTGATTTTAATCATTTATTTAATGCTATCAAGAGGTGGTGACAACATAAAAGTTATGAGCCCAGTGTTTATCCACTTTGGGGTTCTTTGTACCTGACTTCTGAGCCATGTGAACCACTTTTCTAGTTTTTCTTTACATAGGCCAAAAACTTGCTTTAAAAAATACAAATAGAACCTCAAATACTTTCACTGTCATGGAACTAACTCCGTCATATGCATTTTTAAGAAAAATTTCCCAAAAACTTACAGCACTTATTATAAAATCATGTAGTGCTCTGCCAGCGATTTTAGAGTTTCAAAACTCCAAAGGAACTCACTAAGCAATGAAGAGGGATAAGACCTCCTTGGAACAACAAGGCACAAAACACACAGCAATTTTGGGGAGTCCTGCAAAGAATTAAAACAGCTTTAATTGCCAGCCAAATAGGAGACAGGGAATAAAGGCTTTCTCTCCAGGGAGAAAGGAAAATCCTGATGCCACACTTGTATCAGTGCATGGCAGATCAATTTGTGGAACTAGGTGCTGTGGGCAGACACCCATCAAGTTTAGAGACAACACAGTTGAGACAAAGAAAGGTAACATGAAACTCTCCCTTGTTTGTTCCCCTTACCCCTGTGCCATCTGAAATTGTATCCCCCATCTGCAGGTACCATATATTTGGCAACCCCAGCAGTCTGATCAAAGCTCTTCACCCAGCCCAGCTGAGCTCACAGCTATGGGCATCCCTTGGGGCACAGACACCCACAAGCACTGCCTTCCCTTCTCCACAGATCATGACAGGGCAGAGCAGGCAAATGCTATGAGCTGGTTGGTGCCTATTGAAAACAGCTTGAGCTCTCTGGCCATGCCCTCCCTCCATTGTGTCTTGACCAGGATGGAGCAAAGGTCTCTTTTTTCCTCTTATTTAACAGGAAACAGTTATCTGCAACACTTCCTCCCAGATATTTTCATAACCCCACCAAGACATTCCTTACAGGCACTGACTTAAACTTTGAGGATATCCCAATTTTCTCCTTGCCACAACTGCATCAGCAGCAATGGCACCCAGCTTTGAGGGCAGTGCTGTGCCATTTCTGTGACTTCCACCCAGGGCACACCCCCTGGCAGGCAGCACAGCAGGGCTTAAACCAGAGCTGACTGCTCCATGGAGGAAGGAACACATTTAGCAAACATTCCCCAACCTTATGCCCCTGTGCCTATTGGTCACAGGGGGCTGCAAAAGACAGATGACAGTGAAGCAAAGAGCAGGGAAGGGGAAAGGAGGGGGAAAGGGAGACCTACAGGGAGGAAGGCTGGGGGGAAGGATATGGTCTACTATGGAGAATCCTGTCAGGATGCAATTTATTTTCATTCTGTGCAGGAGTATAATGGTGCACCGCCTGAGCTCTCTCAATAGCTGTTTTGAAGCGAACCAGGGCTGGTATGTCTTTAATTTATCATTTCATTATGAAACGGTTTCCCTTCCAAGAAGCCTTCAAGTCAGGAAGCTCTGTCTGCCCACACAGGAAATTCCTTTGCAGCAACTTCCCCAAAAAGGAAATTTCCCTCAGAAGTGAGCCCAGCTCATGCCTTTGAGCAGAGCTGTTTGAAGAGGCTGTGGCATGCGAGCCCTGCAAACAGCCCTGCCTGCACTGGGATCTGCAGCTCTGCCCTCCAGCTCCCCTC
The DNA here is from genome assembly GCF_000277835.1 of Geospiza fortis. NCBI lineage: Eukaryota > Metazoa > Chordata > Aves > Passeriformes > Thraupidae > Geospiza > Geospiza fortis. Next base: position 2,565,267 of record NW_005054326.1, on the reverse strand, counting down.
TCCCCAGGGACAGCCAGGAGCGCTCTCAGGGCACAAAGCACTGGTTTCTTACTAGAAAAAAAATATCTTGAGAGAGGCAAAGGACACACAGAGCTGCCAAAGAGCAGAGGAAGAGGAGGGGGAGCTGTGGAAAAGCTTTGCAAACTATTGTAATCTCCCACTTGAAAATTCTAGAGCCTATCTTAGATCTCTTCC
>NW_005054326.1:2554528-2565054 GCF_000277835.1 Geospiza fortis | reverse complement strand
GATCTCTGCCGATGGTATGTCGGGGACTGCACTCTGTCCCTTACATGTACCGTGGCTTTCATTTAACGAGCTCGAAAACAAAGGAGAAGGGAGGGGAGGATATACAGCGGGAAGGGGGAGAACCACACTTACAAAAATGAATCTCACAGACATCTTGTGAATCACTAAGTGGGAGAGAGCCAAGAACATCCAGGCCAGAGTGAATAATGACATACGGTATTTCACGAAGCACCTTAGCAAAGGGATACAGATCAGAAGCACTACCAGTCTTCCAGCTAGTTTTTAATTTACCATTTTAAATCACAAATAATACTGAATAACTTTTTTTAATCATTACACCCAGAAACCCAAACTGTTGCTTGGGGCAAGAGAGAAAGCAGAACTGAAATTCATGTTAACATTTACATGAATGTGAGACAGGGCCATAAAAAGGGCCACAGGTCAAACTGGATCTTGGACTGAAAAACAGCAGAAAAATGAATGCAATCCTTTGAGGATGTATGGGAGAAACAAATGCCAGGGATAACAGAATTGCATATGGGGGTGACTACAATCCACTGGAGGCTTATATGCTATATGGAGAGAGGCTTTCCACATTTTTCCCAGTTTCAACTTCAAAATTTGTTTTTCAGTCACTTGGAGCAAACCTGGTCCCCTAAAGCTGAAGCTCCAGGAGGTGGCTGCCTGTCCCTCCCTCCCATTCCCCCCCTTACCAGATAGCTTTGCCCTGTTCCCTCGCCAGCTAATTTACATGACTTTTTTTCCCCCCTCTTGCTGCCCTTGGCATTACATTCATCGATCCAGTCAGCTGTTGTGTAAAAGAGACTTTTGTCAGAATTGCTTAAAGGCAAATCCCCCCACTTAACTTTTTTTCTGTGGCCTCTAGCTGATGAGTTAGTTATCACCTAAAAGAGCCCTCTGGCGCAGCATATGCGTACTGAATATATATCTGCTTGGATGGCATCCACACTACTGTCAAATCACTGGAGATGGTTATGACATGGGGAAAAATATAAAAATTACCATACTAGGAAAGATCCCCAACCCATCTACCCAAACATCTACAGCAGTTGATGTATAAGCAAAAAGTGAAAGGAACACGGAAACATGAAGCAATCTCTACTATAATATATATTACTTATCTCAGCCTCTGGTAATCTGTGTTTTAAGGAATTCATGAGCTGTGGTTGCATTCAGGCCACCGTTTCCATACTGACCACATGGCCTATCCCTCTGCACAGGTTTGTCTGGTTCCTTTTAGAGATCCATTCACACTTTCAGCCCTGCAAACATCTTCCTGCAATGATTTCTTTCATGTAGTGATGCATCCTCATTCTTGTTTTAGACACGTTGCCCAATGACTTATCTTGGATCTCTGGATTTGCTGTTCTGTCAGGAACTGTGAATAATCATTTCCTGGTCACCTTCTCCATACCAAGTATGATTTCATAGCCACATTATAACTTTCTCCCTGCAAACCTATTCACTTACAAAACTACCTTTTCTTTAAACTGCAGGGTCCTACTGCCCCTCTCATTTCCTAGGAACAGGAAGACTGGGGAAGTTGTCTGTTCTATATTCCCTAGCACACTAAAAATGACCACATGGATGAGACCACCACACCCACAGTGGGACAGAGTTTGAATAAATACAAAGCATTAAGACATCTCCCGAGGAATTCATGAGCTGTAACAAGCCTGTAACAGAACTTCAATTGCCTAACAATTCTGATGCAAAATTGTGGAATCTACGCACAGTTGCTATACAAATTGGAGTCTGGTGACTTATTTTTGACAAATATCTTTGCCTAATCTACAGTCAAGGGACATTCACAGGTATTACTGTAAAACCACATGAAAAAGTCATGACCTACTCACATCAATAATTGTTTTCTGCTGAACAACCACAACATCCTTCTGAATGAGATCTCCTTGTACTGTGGCCCCAAATGAAAAACGGAGAAAACTTATCAAAATAAGGATAGTTTACTTTCATCCCAATTCTGAATGAAATTAACTAAATTAACTGAACACTTAATTTACTAGATGACCCTAACTTCAAGTTGTAATGACATGCAGGGCATTTTACTCCTACTGAAAATGTCCCTGCTGTTCTTGACAACTGTCAGGATCTATTGAATGCAACTGTCATGATGCTCAAATTATTTAAAGCATACGTGTAATTTATAGCTGACCAAGAGACATGTTTTGTAAAGCAAATGATTTTACAGCCTTTCTGTTGTTGATGTTATATGGACTTATAAAATTGTGCAGTGAAAATGCTTCAGAGTGGGGCCAAGAATTTTATCATTTCAGGATAAAATTATCAGTGTAAGCTACCTTTATTCACAATATGTTAGAATATTCTGATTATTTCAGCTTCTAGACTGGTGCCAAGACTATTTGTGGATTAGACTTCATATTAGTACTCCTCAGAAGTGGCCTATGGAGTGCATGTAGTAAGAAAGCATTAAAAACAGCTGACTGAGCCCCATCTACAATTTTAAGTCAACTTGGAGATTTCACACATATGCTGCTGACTCTGTACATGTGAACCAGTAAAAATGGACTGAAAGACCCCTTCAAACCTAGGCCTCTAGACTCAAACACAGCCTAACCCTCTTGTGTCTGCTTGATGCTGCTGAGATGTGGGGAGGGCAGCAATTCTGAGCCTGCTTAGCAACTCCTGTGACACAAAAGGCACCTTCTATCATTTTCTGCACCCATTTTTTGTTTCATCATAGGCAGTAATTTTACAACTCTGCCTAAAAGAAATGGTTGTAATGCATCCTAGGTGTTAATTAGTTTCAAAAGGAAAAGGAAAAGTTACAGTCTCTCTGCATAAAACCTAAGTAATCGAGCAAGCCTTCTTTCCACGGGATCTAAATATGTACATGCACATGAAGATACATGTGTCAGACTAAAAAAAAAAAAAAAAAAAAAAAAAAAATCAAAATTTCTCAGCTTTAAAATAAATTTTGATTGTTAACTCGTGTCTGAGTTCCAGTGGAGGTTTTGTGCACACATGTTCTCAGTGCAAATGATGGAGCAGCAGAAAGGCCATGCGTGAGAAGCCAGGCTCTGAGGGTTATTTGGGACTAGGTATATTCTCCCAGAACTCTCACAAGAAAATCTTAATTCTGGAAAACTCACCATAACAGTACAGATCCAACCAATTTAAAAGACATCTGGATTTACTTCTGGGTGTTCTGTTGAACTGAATCAGCGCCAAACATTATGAGATTCAGCCATTGCTATTGCACACACTGATAATGGTGTGGCAGGAGGCCAGCAGCAAATACTGACTCCTTTACCAGCCCAGCTGCTCCAGGTCTGCCCATCACAAACACAGCTCAGCTCACTGTCACTGTTACCTCTGCTGTCACTCCCAGTTCCTCTGCTTGTTTTTCATTCTGCATGATTTTAAACCTGAGAGGGGGTGTAAAAATTGAAGATCTAGAATGTTTTTACTCTTACAGACATTAAGTACTATCCCTTGTTTCTATTTTGCTGAGCTCCAAGGATTCAAATCCTGCACTAAACCTTCTACATGTGACCAGTTCACCACTACTCCACACCACACACTGCATCCCTGAGAACATAAAGTGGAAGTAGAGAATGACTCCTCTGACTTGGTTATGCTCACTTTCAACAAGCAAAAAACCACCAAGCAAGCTGTACAGCAGTGATGAGACAAGCCCATGTATTTAATAACAACATTTGTCACCACTGCCTATTAGTATTTAAAGAGCAGTAAAAGAAACCAAACCTCTAATAAAAAGAACAAGGTGCTTTGAACAATTACACACCCGGCAACACAGTAATAACTACCCAGAGTAATGAAGCTAAAAGCCCAGAGGTAGTAAGACTACTAAGGAACTTTCCAGGGAAGCAAGATACAAAGTACAACACAGAAAAACAAAAACAAAAAAAAAAAAAAAAGGAACAAAGAAGTATTTTGTACAGAGGGTTTTTCTGACAAAACGCCTTCACTGAATCATGGAGAGGAAGCGAAAGCCAGCAAAGTTAAAAACTGAAAGAGACAGGTTGCTTGGAAGAAATCAGAACAAAATAGAGAGTAGGAAGGAGGAACTTATACACATAAAGGGAGATTTCCCCTACTAGGAAATACACAAGGACCCACTCAAGTGGCAGAACTGAAATGAGTAACTGGTTTGTGGACCAGCAGGAACTGGGGCTACTTCCTTCTGTACTACCGAGAAGGAGGAAGTACAAAGGGAGAAATTCTCAGTATTGCACAAAACCAAACAGGCACAGTCATTCTTTCATCTCTTCCCCCAAACACTGGCCAAGCAAGTAGAAGCACAGCACAAGCTTACAAATTTACTCACACACAAGATAAAACTGTGGGAATTGCTGGAGACAGTGAGACAGCTCCTGTTCATTTCATCAAGTCCAGTAGGTCACTTTTCACACCTATCGAGCTGGCTCAACCCCAGCATTTTCACCCAGGACTTGTGCAATTTTGCTCCTGAGGGTCAAGCCTTGGTTAGGCTTTCTGAACCCTCCTCCTTTAGCACCACCACTTCTGTTGCTGGTGTCCAGGGTGGCCAAACCCTGCGCTCTGGAGCCTGTACAGAGGGAGGGTATAAATATCACAGAATCTCTCTGCTGGCTTGAGTTGATAGAAATGTTCTTTAAAGCTCAGCATCAAAGGATTCACTTTATAAGCTGCAAGCCTTGGTTCTTGTGCCAGCAGCGAGTTCTCCCCATAATTAATTAATGCCGTATTAATTGTGCATGTTCCACAGGCCTGTTGAGGAGGTGTGGCAAGGCCTGCACACGCAGATCAACCTTGGCGCTGCAGCCAAGAGAGGAGCACAGGAGATGGGAGGTAAAACCCCTCTGGGTGCCTACAGAGGAGCACAGTGTAAAGCAAAGTGCTCAGGGGCTGTGGAGGGGCACGTGCTGAGCCCTGCCATGTCACTGCAGCCAACAAGGAGCGAGAGGGGCACGGGGGAATCTGCCACCAGCTGCGCCCTTGTGCAATCCGCTCGGCTCCGGGCCAGCCGTGAGCCGGCAGCCAAGAGGAGAAGCCCATGGCAGCTGAGTGCCCTCACTCACGGGCAGGGTTTGGCCACAAGTCACAAGATCCTGTGAAATGGCTGGAAGGGGGAAGAGGGAGGAGGAAAAGGGGGATTATTCCACCTCGTCTCTGTTGCGTTGATCCCCAGCTCTCTGCCGGCACTGAGGACGTGGCAGCGTGGCCTTGTAGGGGCTTTGGCCATGGTTCAAGCAGGGCTGTACATCCAGCCCAGCACACCCACACCTCACCACCCCCTGGGAAAACCAGGGAGTGCTCAGGACAGGAACAAGTGGGAAAAGGGAATAACCCAGCCGCCAACACCCCCAGTGACAATGCCTGTCCTCAGCTGTGCCTCAGGATTTTGCTGGAGATCCCCACCCATCACAGGACATGCCAGCCTGCACACACCTTCCCTGCTGCAGCACAGAAACCAGGGACTGACTAAGGTCCAAGTGCTGCTCAAGATGATTTACAAAGCACTCATCCTCTACACAGCTCTCAAGGCAATGGACATGTATGTATTTTCAGCTGTAATCTGAATGACTGCTATAGTTAGCTTGAAATCTAACCTGCAAAGACATTTTCACATTAGCTCTTACAGTAAATTTATTCAACTCTATAAATTTGTGGGGGGGTAAATAATTATTTGTTTCTCTGAAGGTACCACGTGTTTGGTGTTTGCTTTTTAAAGAACAAAACAAAGCAGGACTGGCAAGGGAAAATTTTAGCAGAAGTCCAAAGTGAAAGGCATGAAATGAAAAATACATGAAACAACTGCAAAAAGGGGGAAGATAATGCAGAAAATTCAGAAGGCTTATAAACTAACTGCAGAGAATTCTCTCAGCAAGTTACTTTTAGCAAAAAAGAATTTCAGTCTAACCATGCATTTGCTACAGCATACCCACAGCAAATGTGAAAGAAATGCAGCTGAAGATCACGCTACTTATTCTAGATGACAAAGCACCTTAAACTATACATAGAGAAGCTCTGAAATATAGGCACAAAGCAAAAGCATTAAGAATTCTGCACAAAGCAGGTAATACTTTCCCTTCATGAGGGAGGCAAAATGCAATTTATGTTTACCATATAAAAAGGTAGCTTTTTTTCTTTCACAGTGTTGTGAGAAGGATGAACAGAAATAAACAGACATCTAAACTTCACAAAATTAAATCTATAAATGCAGATTAAAAACTTTACTTATCTGGAAAGCAAATGGGTGCCAAACCTAAGACTTTTATTGTACACTGTCCCTTTCTTTCAGTAGTTTGAAATAAAAGCTAAACAGATCTCCCTACATTTTTTAAAAATAAAAAGGAAGCTATTTATAGCTGCATTTATTGGAGCTGTTTCCTTATCAGGAAGTACGTAGCTGGGAATTACTATCTGCCTGCATCGGAAATTCTTTCAGGGATACAAAAACCCAAAAAGGAAATTTCCCTTCAAAAATATTCTGTGGGGTTTTTTTGCTGCTGGTGGGCATTTTAAAATAAAATGTCAGTGCTCTGACCAGCTCACAGCCCCTTTGGGATGTTTATTCTGCAAACAAGAAGCTTTAAGACACCTGAGGGAAAAATGAAGAAAAAATGCTCCTAGAGAACTTGAAGAGGGAGAGTGCTGAGAGCATAGTATGAAAATAACTCTTTTTATCAGGATGCTGAGACAGTGCAAATTCATTACCAGTGCTACAGGACCTACCTCTGAAATCAGGGTGTTTCTAAAGTTCCCAGCCCCTCCTGACTGAACTTCTGTGGTTCAGTTCATATGTTCCCCCTACACCCTTAGGGCAGGAGTGGTGCATAGCCCAAAATTCAGTGAAACTACCACTCTTCCTTAGAGAGGGGATGGAAAAAGTCCATATGGGGGTACCACACCCTCCTGCACCTCACAGCACCAGGCATGGGGCAGAGGCCATGCAGGACATGGGGAGAACGATGCTTTCCGGCAGGAGAGGTTCAGGTTCTCAGAGCCCATGGGATCCAGTGCTACAAGCAGCTCTGGATAGTGAACTCCAGCTACAAAGAGCCCCACAGTAAGCTCTCAGATTGGAAAACTTCCACTGTCTCCAAAGCAACCCCCATAACCAAGAATCTTCCTTTATCCTTTCCTTTATCCTTTCCTTTATCCTTCGTCTCCACTGCCTGCAGAACAGCCCATACTGTGCCTGTGGACTCCAAAGGCAGGAAGAACATTTTGGTTAATCACTGGAGACATTAATTTAATTTTTACTTGTCATGGTATAATTTAACATTTTCATTTTCTGGTCTGTATAATTGTCACAGAGCTACCTGACCATGCTGCCAGTGCAGAGCAGACACTTTTTTTCAGTGGGATACAAAAGCATAGGGAGATCAAAACCAGACAGGCAGATGGAGTAAATAAAGCAGGAAGCTTCAGGCTATTCCTGGGGTATGACTTCCATGCATAAAAACTCATGAGGAAAGATTTGGAGCTAAGCAAGTTTCCTAATGCTTTGACTCTCAAAAGCCAATCAGTGGTGATTGTTTATTAACTCACAACATCACCAACCATATGCCTATTAAATCTATAACTAACTCATAACTTCTTGAACAAGGATCACTGCAACATTAATAGGACCATGCTAGTCCTGCACAAAACATTTTACATGAGAAGTGAGCGCATTCAAATGTATTCATCCCATAAAAGTGCACAAGCATTCCTCAAGGCTGGAATGCCTGATGCATTAAGAGCTCCACCCTCCCAAGAACCTCTGGAGAATGATACTGCAAAGAGGTTCTTGGCTGAGGTGTTGGGACTGGGCCTCCCAATCTGGATGGAATCATTTTACCAAAAATGTCTTCAACAAACTCAAGAATCATTTAGCCCTTCTGCTCCAGCAGTAAAATGAGGAGTTCTAAAAATGGCACAAAACCCCATTTAATGGGTATTTTACCGAGCTGTATTTGTTAAGCACCCGAAGGAGTGCCAGCACCAGAGACGAAAGACATAAAAGTCCAGCAGAAAGAAATCCAGCTTCTCATAAAGGGCATCAAATAATTCTTTTCTTTCTGTGTGTGTAAACACATGACCTATCACATTAATTCCTGGGACCTCAAAGCTACAGCAGCTTTCTCCTTAGACACTGCATGTCCCTCTCAGTGCTGGACAGAGCTGTTCTCTCTCAAGAGGCAGCAGCTCCTCTGTAAAGATCATGATGCTGTGCTGTTTCTGCAGGGTTTTTTACCACACTTGTGTTTTGCTGCAAGGCTCTCACCACACAATGGTTTCTTATTGTGGAGTTGTTAGTCATGGCTTACACGCAGTTTCTCTTCTGTGTTTTCTCTACTTGTACGGCTGTTTATGAATGCTGCATTCTTTGCATTCATTTTATTTTCTTACAAAAATAATTATTAAAAAAGAGCATGGAAGCACTTATAATACAAATGAATAATCAAACAGACATTTGGGATAGAAAGAGAAAAGCAAGCTAATTTTAGGTACACTGATCGTGACAATGTCCCTTTAAGACAAAGCTAAAAATGCTTCAAACCCAGCAATACCATAAATGTCCTGCTGCTTCTGCTTCTTATTCCTCTCCACACTTTCCAGGGGAATTCCACAAGGGATCAAGCTTGAATCCCATATTAAAGGGACATGGCTTCCTTTCCCCTCTGAATAGAGGTGAACGTGTATTTTGGAGATTTAAAACCCTACAGTGAAGCTCTCCAAAAGGGTAAAAGACTGGCTGCGCACCACTGGGACTCCCACCCACACTGCCAGCTTTCCAGATCCTGAAGCACACACAGGTCTCTTTGACCTCCCACATTAGGACTGCTTTGCAAGTTCCCACTGAGGCAGGAAGGCTCTTACCCCTCCCCACGCTTCCACTGGGAACGGTCAGAGCAGGAAACTGCTGCTAACTCTGGGCAACAACCAGGCACATTGGCAAAAATAAACCACTTGATTCTAGAATCTCTCAAGGAGCAGAAAGCAGCTCACAGCAAGTGAGCTTCCTTTACACGTTTTTTCACACTTAACCTGGATGCTTTTGCCATAGACACCAGGCAGCAGTAAGGAGTTTATAGATTTAGGCTTAAACTCACCAGCTGTTTGCAGAAGTGACAAGTGAAAGGGCCCTGTGTCACTCCAGTGCAAACCCAGTGACAAGGGGGTTAGTTTCCTACAGATGATGAACAAAGACCACGCCAGAAAAATGCAAAGCAGGATCTTCATGATCCAAAGGCCACAGTTTTCCCAGTGGAATCAGTAATGGTATTTCACCCTTCCCAGTGCAACAGAGTCCATATAAAACATCAGCATCTATATTCACAGAATGACTGGGTTGGAAGAGACCTTCAAGATCATCGAGTCCAACCCAGCCCTGACACCTCAACTAAACCCTGGCACCCAGTGCCACATCGAGTCTTTTTTAAACACATCCAGGGATGGTGACTCCACCACCTTCCCAGACAGGCCATTCCAGAACTTTATCTCTCTTTCTGTGAAAAACTTTTTCCTAATATCCAACCTGTATTTCCCTTGATGCAGATTGACACTGTGTCCTATAGCTCTGTCAGTGCTGCCTGGAGAAAGAGACCAACCCCACCTGACTACACCCACCCTTCAGGGAGCTGTGGAGAGTGATAAGGTCACCTCTGAGTCTCCTTTTCTCCAGGCTAAACACCCCCAGCTCCCTCAGCTGTTCCTCACAGGGTTTGTGAGGCTGTTCCAAGCCCCTCACCAGCCTCATTGTCCCCTCTGGATGCACTCAAGCATCTCAACGTCCTCGCCAGCCACGGCACAAGAATGACTCCGACTGGGCTTCCCACCCATCCCAGTTCCCTGTTTGGAGGATCTCTTTGAGGCTGGCCTGAGATTCCCAGTAAGAAACCCCTGGGATGCAGGGTGGAGCAGATGAGTTCAGCTCAGGTGAGCACCAGAGGGTGCCTGTGGAACAGCCTACCTTGGGTTAGAGGCACGATCAGTGCCTCCCAGCTCATACTCTGCGTCCTGTTTGCCCAGCAACTGGCACAGCTCAGAGTCCTGAAGGAGCTTTGCTGGGGTTAACCAAAGTAAGGGGTACTGAGGCTGACAGGATGGCTGGCTGGGATTTCCACACTCCACTCAGCCTGCCAGTAGATTATTAACAGTTATAAACTGAAAGACCAAGAGGCACTGCTGGATGGACCCTCTCTGAATAGCTCAATAGCACAATAAAATGTGCAAGAATAGCCTATGGTAGAATACAAAGATGTACAATCAAGATTAAAGACTGCAATAAAGTGTTAGCAAGCAGTGCCATTGCCAGGCTTAATTTCTTTCTTTTTTTCTCATGGGCTGATATTGGTTACATGTAAGGTGAAAAGCAGATTAGGAGAAAAGGCAAGGGCAGTAAGAGGGAAGAACAAGGCTTAAGTGGCCATAATGTCAGAGAAGAGCAAGGAGAGGTCCAAGAGAAGCCAATAATTTGAGAAAGAGGCCAGCCCAGGTCCCACGAAAATCAGTGGGAATTTAACCACTCA